>NW_020837962.1:19194195-19290210 GCF_003676395.1 Aethalodelphis obliquidens
AAAAAAAAAAAAAAAAAAAAAAAAAAGCCAGTGTGGACACATCCTCAGATGAGCATGGCTACAGGCAAGAAAAGCAATAGGGGGAAAAGCTCGTGAAGATGGTGACTAGTCCTCTCCTGGGAAGTTATCCTAAGGAAGTAATTTAACAGAAAAAAAGATGCTCAACATCACTAACCATGGGGGGAAATGCAAATCAAAACCACAACGAGATATCACCTCCTACCTGTTAGGCTGGCTTTTATCAAAAAGACAAGAGATAACAAATGTTGGTGAGGATGTGGACCCAGAAATTTCCAAGATTGGAGACCCCAAGTCCCGGGGTGGGCAGGATGAAGCCTGAGGCAAAAAGGGGGAAAGTCTTCAGGAGGGACAAGTTGACTTCCAGGGAGCCAGCCCCTTGCACCACAGGGCACTCCTCCCCACCCTCCAGAAAGTCTCCAGAGGTGAAGGCGTCGGGCACAGTGGCGGGCAGGGCTGAGGCACCAGACTGAAAGTGGCAACTGTGAGAAAAAATCCTGAGACCACTACCCCGCCCCTGCCACCTCCAGGCCCAGGGCACCAGCTTGGTGTCTGATTACCTGCAGGGAAACCCACCACACACACTCACAAACTCACACTCACACATAGAACTTCCATCTGGTTTTAGTTACTCATTCTCAGTTCGAAAGTATAGCTGGAGGCAGCCCTTAATGTTGGAGACAAAGACCAAAACAAATCATGGAAAACTAGGGAAACGCAGTGGAGATAGGGAAAACATAGAGTGCACAGCTTTAAAAGAACTATAGTTAATATCCTCAAAGAGATGAGAGATGCTGTGTCTATGAAATCAGAACAGACAGGCTTTTTAAAAAAGGAACAGTTAAAAAGTAAGAATGACCTCTGGAAATTAAACACATGACAACAAAAGCAGGAGTTTAAGATAAGGTTGAAAACGGGGGACTTCCCTGGCGGTCTAGTGGTTAAGACTTCCAATGCAGGGGATGCGGGTTTGATCCCTGGTTGGGGAGCTAAGATCCCACACGCCATGTGGCACAGCCAAAAACAGAGGTTGGGGGCTTCCCTGGTGGCGCAGTGGTTGAGTCCACCTGCTGATGCAGGGGACGTGGGTTCGTGCCCCGGTCCAGGAGGATCCCACGTGCCACGGAGCGGCTGGGCCCGTGAGCCATGGCTGCTGAGCCTGTGCGTCCGGAGCCTGAGCTCCGCAATGAGAGAGGCCACAGCAGTGAGAGGCCCACGTACCACAAAAAAAAAAAAAAAAAAAAAAAGAGGTTGAAGACAGCACTCAGAAAACAAGTGGAGAGAAGCAAGGGGTTGAATAACAAGAGGAAAAAATGTGAGAAAATTAGCGAATCACTTCAGGGATACAACACATGGCTGATGAGAGTCCTAGAAAGAGAGGGCAGGAAAAAATAGAGAAAATTATCAGACAAAGCACATGAGAACATGTCCCGGAAGAGAAGAACTTGTCTTTCCATCTAAAGCAACAATGGAAGCCTGAATACAGTACAGTAGAATATTTTCAAAAGCTGAGAGAAAAAAACTGTCAGCCTAGCATTATATACAACTGATATTATCTTTCAAGAATGAGGGCTAGTTCACAGATAACATAATCTTATATGTAGAAAACCCTCAAGATTACACACGCACACACACACACACTGTTAGCAGGATACAAAATCAACACACAAAAATCAGCTGTGTTTCTATACACTAAAAATGAACATCTGAAAAGGAAATTGAAAAAAAATTCCATTTATAATAGCATCAAAAACAATAAAACTCTTAGGAATAAACCTAACCAAAGAGGTGAAAGACTTGTATGCTGAAACTACAAAGCATTGCTGAAAGAAATCAAAGAAGACACCAATAAATGAAAAGACATCCTGTTTTCAAGGTTTGGAAGGCAATATTGTTAAGATGTCCATACTACTGAAAGTTATCTACAGATTCAATGCATCACCTATCAATATGCCAAAGATATATATGGCAGAAATAGAAATTCTAAAATTCATATGAAATGTCAAGAGACCTGGAATAGCCAAAGCAATCTTGAAAAAGAACAAATCTGGAGAACTCACACTTCTCAGTTTCAGAACTTACTACAAAGCTGCAGTAATCAAAATAATGTGGTACTGGCATGAAGACAGACATGTAGACCAATGGAGAACCCAGGAATAAACCACTGCATGTATGGTCAAATGATCTTTGACAAGCATGCCACATCCATACAGGAGGGTAATGAAATTCCCTGTCTAGGAATTTCCCCCATGCAGGGGGAGGATGGAAGAATGCACTCATGAAACAAGAACAGGATGCTATCAAAAGGAACAGAAAACAAAAAGGAGCTCTTGGCATTTGAAACATGTGGTAGCAGAAATTTAAAACTCAATATAAGGGTTGGGAAGCTAAAAATGAGGAAATCTTCCTCCAACATATAGAGCAAAAGAAGGTAGAAATAGGAGACAGGAAAATTAGAGGATCTAACAAGGAAGTTCCACCACCCAATAATAGGAGTTCCAGAAAGAGGGAACAGAAAGCAGAGAGGAAAATGGAAATTAGCCTACTCACCTAAAAGATTTGTCCTCAGCGATAAAACACATTAAATGAAACATCTAAGAAATGGCATGGATAAGGCCAGGCTAAACATCAGAGGATTTTAAATCTAAATGTGTGAAGTGAGGATTGCAAATTCAGAAGCACAAACACCAAGTGAAATGCATGATCGTTGACTAAATCTTGGATTGTAAAAACCAGCTCATCACGGCCATGTGGGAACAAGGGCCGGGAGTCTGTAGATCTTCTGATCTCTCAGTAAAATGCAGAAATCCAGATTTTCATGTAAAATACCTATTTTTTAATGTAGGTCATAGTTTCGTTTTAATAATCTTTGGGCCAAACAAAACTTCCCTGGAAACCACACAGGACCTGAGGGCTGCCGCTGGTGAAAGGACAGATCGTCCTGTTTAAATCACTGTGCCCCCCAACCCCCGTGTAGACACCCATGCTCTGCCACTGAAGACCCACCATTTCTGCTGTCGTGTCTGCGTGGAAGCTCAGAATATCTGGCATCTCGTTCCTGAGAACCCTGCACTATACACTTACAGGGTGAATTTTATGTGCACGAATGATACCTCAGTAAAGTTACTATGTTTTTAAAAGGCCAAACATGCTCCAGTCTAACCCAAAACTTGAGGAGCTGGGGCGCCGTCCACTGACGGCAGGTCAGGCAGCACCCGTGGCCTCATCCTTTCCTGCTCCTGAGTCGTGAGCCGCATGGGGAGTTCATACTGAGTTTCCCTTAATTCACTGTGAGTTAATATTGAGGGCCCATTAATTACTGATTTCTTCCAGATAATACTTGTTAAAGGAGAATTAATACTATTGTTTTAGAACAAATACTGCCCAAATACTGTCTTTAGTAGGATTGTAATCAGCTTTACCCACTTTCCATCTAATCTGATCGAAGCAGATTTTGCACAAAATCTTTTTTTTTTAAATTTTGTTGCTATTAAAAGGTCACCTATGTGGATCTGCCTCAAATTCTAAGTTCCTGGGATGAATTTATAATTATAAGTTCATAGATGACCTAACCAAGGGTTGAATTACTATACTTTTAATTAAAATAGAAAAAAGGGAGCGAGAGAGAGAGAGAGAGAGAGAGGGAGAGAGAAAGATGGATTTTCACGGATAGTGGAATTTGTGGAGAAATGTTGGTACTGCATTACTGAATATATTTTAGCCTATTTTCCCCAGCTCTGTGTTTTAAGTCTGTTCATCATAATGCCCTTTGACTCTCTGCACTTACTCCATCATAATTATCCTTTAATACTCTTATAAATGAACTTTTAGCTTATCTTCCATTAATTCTCCGGAACAAGCACAGCCATTGAAATAAAGCATTTAACCCTTTTGTGTTTGGTCTTCCCCTTCCCCGAGGCAAGGAGGAACTTCCTAGAGGGGAATTTCATTGCACTCCTGTATGGACGGGAACAGGAGCGGCAGTCACCCGCCTCTGCTCCCAAACCCAAGTGAGATTCACAGCTTGTGTGTGAGGCCAGTGAGTCAGGAGGGCCTCCTGGCACCCGGTAGGGGGAAGGCGAGGGCGTAGGGACACTCAGCCCGGGATCAGAGCCCCAGGAGATGCATGGGCCCTGGGACAGCATGATGCCCACGGGAGACGGGGACCTGCCCCGGACTTCGTAACACGTTAGGAAGCTCCAATTTAGACTCCAAGCAGCTCAGATGGTCAGCTAAGCGCCCGGGGCCAGGCTGGCCTGGGTCCCCCTCTGCCACCTGGCAGCTGTGCGACCTTCAGCAATAGTGTGGCCTCTCTTCAGTCTCCCGTCTGTAAAGCGAGAACAGTGCGCTCCACAGGTGTGGGAAGGACGGACGGAACCCGGCGTTAAAAACTAGACAACAGGCGCACGAGGAGGTGCTCATGCTGCGCCACCAAACCCAGACCCCACCTCACTACACTCTCGCCTCCCCCAGAAGGAGAATCGTAACCGTGTCTATCAGCGCTAATGAGGTCATCTGCCTGATCTACCCCTGCCGTCCCCTAAAGGGAAGTGACCTTGCTATAAACAACATGCTTTTTTGTCTCATGTAACTTCCTTGTTCCCGCTCCCTCTGCCTGTGAAAGTCTTTCACTTGGTACAGCTCCTCGGAGCTCTTTCTATCTGCTGGACTGAACACTGCGTGATTGCGTTTTTTGCTCAAGTAAACTCTTACCATTTTTAATATGCTTCATTTCTTTCTTTTTCTATTTTTGGTTGCACTGCATGGTTTGCAGGATCTTAGTTCCCCGACCAGGGATTGAACCTGGGCCCACGGCAGTGAAAGTGCCGACTTCTGACCACTGGACTGCCAGGGAATTCCTTTAATATGCCTCAGTTTATCTTTTAACACAGGGCAGGGAGAGCATTTAGTCCAATAGGTGAGACTCACCGGCCAGGCCCCCTTCACTTCCTAGGGCGCTTCCTGTGAACGCCCGTCACTCTGCCTTCCACCCGACTGCTGGGAACGCCAGAGCGTCAATGCCCCAAAACAGCCCCAACCCACAAGGGCAGGAGCTGACGGCCACGGCTCCAACTTCCTGGCCTTCAGGAAGTGCCCCGAGTCCGTGCTCACCGGTCCCCAGAGGCCACCGAGGCAATGCCCCGCCTGCCCATCCTCCACCCCCTGCTCAGGTGTCCTGGTATCAGCAGAGACACTTGGCGGTAGCTCCTTTGTCCCAGCCCCACCTCCCATTTCCCACCAACACTGAGCCCCGTAAGTTGCCTCCACTTTTTTTCCAGCTTCACGTTTAGCTGGCATCTCCTGCCCAGCCACCAATCGACCACATGTGATCAACCCACTTACCTTGGCCACCGTCAGGAGAGCTGCTGTGCACACAGTCGGGGGGAGGCTGTTTCGTCCTGGTGGGCTTTCCACATGCAGGGGCAGCCGCTGTCTAACTGTGTCTACATGATCCCAGCTCCACGGAGCCCCGCACTGTGCCTGACCCCCAGGAGATGCCAAAAATGCCGGTCCTCATCCCCGTCCTCAGGGAGCTGGAGAAGCCAGGATACTCAGAATAGGGGTCCCAGTCTGGGGCCCAGAGAAGCCGAGCCCAGACGGGCGTTCACAGGCTCTGGTTCACTGAAGGGCAACACCTAGGAAGAAGGAGGAAGCAGGGCAGGAACGTGGTTTCAGGTGAAGTTTGGCTCCAGCCAGATCCCGCAGGAGTTCTGGAGCTCAAGGGCCCTGCAGGGACTGTCCTGTTGAGACAGGAGGCGGGGCCTTGGTACCCAGAGGTCCTCACCCTGGCTGGGCAGTCAGAAGCCTCAGGCAGCTGGGTGCCAGGGGGTGGAGGCCGCAGCTCTGGGCCAGGTGGCTTCCCCTCCCCAGAGGGGTCCAGGAGCAGGTGACAGGAGTGGGCTCCAGCCCCCTCAGCAGCTGGGGAGGACACACCCTCTAACCAGAAAAGGACACGGGGCAGGGGGATGGGGGGGGTCTGTACAGAGCAGTAGAAACATCTGCTACTGACACAGGCTGGGACCTGGGACCTGGGACCCCTTGCTGCAGTGCTTGCACCTGGACAAACCTCTCCTCAAGTAACAAAATACAAGGAAACTATAAAGGACTAAAAATAACTGCACGCGGTTGGGGCAAACTATGAACAGCAAGATATGAACAAATTAGGAACAAGAAGACTCAAAACCCAGCTGCCACGTTTGAGGTGCGGGAGCAAAAGCAGGGTACTGCCCACAGCACCACCAACGGGGCGCGCAGACCACCCAAGTCGCCCCTCTGGCCTGACCTCTGGACCTGAGACCAGCTCGCACCTCCCTCAGCGAGTGAGCAAGGGTACCTATTGTTCTCCCTCCTTCCTGCTGCAGCACAAGCCCCCGTAAAGCCTTGCCTGGATTCCTCGTCTGGACTCTTATCAATTTCTACTGATTAAAATCCCAGTTGGTAACACTACAATGGCCTAAAGCTCTAGAGAGTAAGTCAGAGCTGGTACAAGGACTCAATACAGAAGGTTCAAGGAGCCAGGAGGTACAAAAGGACCAGGGGTCAAGGTCAAAGCAGGATCTAGCAAAGGAGAGTGTCTGATCCAATCCTTGTGTTCCCGTGGAACATTGTTTACAAAGGATTACACACAGATAAATCACATTTAGTTATACAGTTCCTGTGCCCAGTCTACTGAAAAGTGTCAACTTTCATGAAAGCAGTGCTGTCTGGGAAACCCAGAGCAGCTGCAACTACCTGAACAGGCAGGGGGCTTCCCTAGGGACACTGTGGGGTGATGGTGGGAGGGGGGACCTCCCTGCAGGCCTGGGACTTGGCTGACCTTTACGGCTGTTGCCTGCCGACCCCTCAGCCAGGCGCCCCCTCCCTCTGGTCTTTTCCCTTCCAATCTCTGAGAAGACGCTCCCTCGCCCACCTCCAGCCCGCACACACTGTTCCTACCCCCCTTTCTCCCTGGCCCACTCTTCACCTCTTCCAGCCTCGCCCGAGGCCCCCTCCTCCAGGAAGCCTCTTTGGCCCAGCTGAGCCATGAGCCAGGCACCTTCCTCTGAGACCCCTTGTGACCTGAGCCGCCTCTAGCAGGTGCCTGGGGGCATGAATGTCCTGTGGGGGCCATGGGCTTATGCTCCGCAACAGCTGCAAGCACCCGAGCCCTTTTCTCCGCCTCCGGAGCCTCAGCTCCCTTCTCCGTAAAATGTGCCCTTTTTCCCTATTGGGTTGGAGTTAGCATGCTGGGTATGTGGCCAGCACATAGAAAATGACTGGTAAACACCACTGAACAGACTACAAGCCCTTAAAGGCACCTAAGACACCCATTGGCAAAAGCTGGAAAAAACAGAACGGAGAAGGAAGCTGTTTAAAAGCTTTCTAGCTCAGGGAGGTGTCACGCCTGGATTTTAACTTCTCACCATCACGACCCTGTAATTATTTACTGGTTTTCGTGTGGAGAATGGCTTCAAAGAAGGCAGGGACCCACGGGGAGAGAGACCAGAGGGCCAGGTTGATGCCCCAAGAGATAAAACCACGAGACAGTCAGTCAGAGAGGCAGCATCGGAATCTATCAAGTAATTGTTATTTCACTGGGAATGGAAAGCAAATGAAAAAGCCTGGATATCACGGTCAGATGAAAATGGTGTGGGCTCCAAAAATGTCTGCAATCCACATCACATCTGAAACCCTTCTTAAGAGCACAGTTAGATTTAACCTCTGCAGATAAAGAATTTGCTGTGAGTGTGTGTGTGTGTGTGTGTGTGTGTGTGTGTGTGTGTGTGTGTGTGTGTAATCAACACTCCCTTTGGGTGGATGCTGGCCCAAGGCTTAGCAGACAAATGGGGAGGGGCCCCAGAGAGCCTTCTTTCTCATCCTCCCACCTGGGGCATCCCCATAGAAAATGGGGTGCAAGGAGCCAGCAGATGCCCAGGAAGTCCGGGAAAGTGATGACAAAGAGAAATACGAGTTGGGAGGTCCAGATCCAGCCCCACCCCTTGGCTCACTGTCTGGCGCTTCTCTGGTCTCCACTTTGGTCATCAGTAAGATGATTAGAGGTTGGGTTAGATAGAGCTGTGTGCTGTGTGTTTAAACTTTATGTTTGGAAAAGGAATAAATGCAGACGGTTCAAGCTTAAAATGACAGAAGGATATTCAGCGATCATCTCCCTCCCACCCCACCCTACTTGTGCTTGCTCCTCCCAGAGACAGTTTACACATTTCCTAAGAAATGCATCCTTCACTTTATTTATGCAAACCTCCCACACCTGACACTTTTCACTCAACACACCTGGGAGATGGTGCTGCGTCAGCAGGCAAATGCTATATCTTTTCTCTTTCTTAAGGCTGCAGGGTCTCCCACTATAATTTTAAGTCGTTTTTTAGGGTTCCTTCCAGCTCTGAAAATCCAAGTTATCCATTCAAACCTCCCTTCAGCCTGCCCAGAGTGGGCGGCAGGAGGGCTCGGCTCTCCTCCCTCACATGTGCTCTGGTGGGACCCTTCCCACAAATGAGCCCGTCCCTCTCCTCAGACCTGGGACGGTCGGATTATAGCAGAATGGCATCTCAGCAGCAAACCAGCCTGAAAGGGTCTGTTCCTATGGCTGTGCTAACACACAAGGGGTGTAGGCTTCTGTTACCAAATGTGGGAAACTCGAGAGTGAGTTGACCCCGTGAAATACTCAAACACGCTCCAGAAAACACTTGACCCCAAAGGACTACCCCTGCCTATCCCCAAAGCTGGTCTGTCCCCTTGTGCCAGGATAATGCTCCCACCAGGCTGGTTCATCCCCTAGAAAAGGAAAAGAGAATTAGGTCCTGAACACAAAAGAGACGGTATCCTCCTTGGAACCCCTTGTCCAGCTAGAGAAGTACACCAGGTTGGACCCACAAAACTGTCATACCTGTGATAGCGCCTAAGGGTCTGGCAGACTGCTGACCCTTCCTCATTCTGGAGGGCAAGCCTGGGGACTGGCCAGGAGGTGGGCAGGCGGGTGAAGAGAAGAGGTGGAGGCAGCCTGAGATGGCACCAAACAGAGAGAAAGCGAGGCAGATGTGGGATGCTGACGGGGAGAACAGAGCCTTCAAAGACCATCGGATCTACCAAAATCACCCGACGTTTGTGATTGAAGGGTGATGGGGAAATGAAAAACAGAGAGGTGGAAAGGATATTCTGAACAATGAGAAAGACAGTATATTAGTTACCCAGTGCTGTGCAACAGATTACCCTGCCACTTAATGGTTTAAAACAGCAACAGTCATTTATCGTCTTAGGGTTTCTGTGGTCAGGAGTTCTCTGGGCGCTGCTAGTGCAGGGTGTCTCATGGGGCTGAATTGTCTAGAGGCTTGACCGGGCTGGAGGACCCCCACCCACACTGAAGCTGTTGGTGGGAGCCCTTTGTGCCTCTCACAGGGGTCTCTGCACAGCGGCTTGGGCGCCCTTATGGCCCGGTGGCTGGCAACCCACCCCGTGAGCCGTGCAAGACAGAAACTGCAGTGCTTTTGCGACCTGGCAGTTGGAGGCCAACCTAAGTCGGTGTGGGCAGGATGGCACAAGAGTGTGAATCCTTGGGGGCAGGGGTCGTCGGCAGCCATACTGGAGACTGGCATCCCGGACCAAGTGAGCCAAGACATTCTGGAAACAGGATACTGAGAGCGGCCAAAGCAGGTCCATGGATTCTGTAGATATCGGAAGAGGATGATAAAGGATGGAGAATTAGCGAGGAGAAAAGGAACATTAAAACCTTCTCGTACTTCCATTGGACAGTGGTACCCAGAACTTTTTCTTTTCTCATCTTTGTTATTTTAAATCAGTGGTCCCTAACCTTTTGGGCACCAGGGACCGGTTTCATGGAAGACAACTTTTTCATGGATGGGGGTGGCGGATGGTTCAGGCGGTAATGCGAGCGATGGGGAGCGATGGGGAGAAGCAGATGAAGCTTCGCTCGCTCCCCTGCCACTCACCTCCTGCTGTGAGGCCCGGTTCCTAACAGGCTGCGGACTGGTACTGGTCCGCGGCCCAGGGGTTGGGGACCCCTGTTTTAAATTATTTTAAATATCAGCAATGCACGCATACATCTTCATTACAGTGCATATATCTTCCTTGTAATGAAGATATATGCCCTCTTGCCTCCACCCTCAGAGGCTGTCACGGTGCCACATTGAAGTAATATCCCAGTTTTCTCCTTACGTTACATCTGATGTGTGTGTGCAGGTATGAAATGGACTTAATTTCACGAGAAATGTAATCTAATTTTCTGGGGTCTTTTGCATAAATTATATCATACAGTGTCTCATTGCCCTTCAAACTACTTTTCCACTTATCAAAATGTCTTAGACATTCCATGCTTGTGTATAAGTCCACCTCATCCTTTGCAACTCCTGCTCAGGATTCCATACTGTGGATGTTCCAAGGTTGTAACTATTTGCCTAATGAAAGAGAGCTAGCTTGTCTGTATTTTTCCTTTTACTAACAATGATGAACTTTGTATATTCATCTTTGTACATTTACTTCTGTGTAATTTATCATTTCTGAGTATATTTATATTATCTTCAGTCATCCGTTTCTATTTTATTGTACTGTGATCAGTGTGATCTATATCATGATTTCTATTTTTTTATTTTATTGACAACTTCTTTATGGCTTAACCCGTGCCCAGTTTCTGTGACCATGCTATGTATGATTCAGAGTAATGTATATTCTCTGATGGGTCAACAGACCTACTATCTATTATAGGAAACTTGTCATCTGTGTTGTTCAAGCGCTCTGCTTACTTTATCTTCTCCATCTGTGTCAGTTTTGAGAATGTCCATTAAAAACCTCACACAAGACAGTGGAGTTTTAAATTTCTCTTTGTGTTTCTGTCAGCTTTTATTTTCTTTTTTATAAACTTATTTATTTATATTTTGGGCTGTGTTGGGTCTTCGTTGCTGCACGCGGGCTTTCTCTAGTTGCCGCGAGCGGGGTCTACTCTTCGTTCCGGTACACGGGCTTCTCATTGCGGTGGCTTCTCTTGTTGCGGAGCACGGGCTCTAGGCACGCGGGCTTCAATAGTTGTGGCTCTCGGGCTCTAGAGTTCAGGCTCAGTAGTTGTGGCTCACGGGCTTAGTTGCTCCGTGGTATGTGGGATCTTCCCGGACCGGGGCTCGAACTGTGTCCCCTGCATTGGCAGGCGGATTCTTAACCACTACACCACCAGGGAAGTCCAGCTTTTATTTTCTATATAAAAGTCACTCATGTTTATTCACCGTCAGCTGTTGTCAGACCCAGTGGTGAGGCCTTTCCCCGTGTTATTACCTCCTTTCTCCCTCACAGCAGCCTAGGGGGAGGGAGGCATTACCATCCTTGCTTTTCAGGTGAAAAACACAAGGCACAGGGGCGCTTGGGATCGCACCCTGGAAAGGAGCTGAGTCCAGAGCGAAGCCTGCACGTTGCCACCAGGACATGAGTTCTCACCGCTGTCACCTCAGCGCCGCCCTCACTCCACACACCACTTGGGGAAAAGCTACCAGTTCCTATGACACTCTGCCTCCTGAGCCACAGGAAAGTTTATATTTACTGAAAGTGTTCTTTAGAGTTACAACGTGAACTCCTTTACCTCCTGGCTTCTTCCACTCAGCATCACGCTGTGAGTTCACCCATGACCACGTGCACTGTGTTCATTGCTGCTGCTGTGTAGTATTTCACGACCCACACATCCACTCTGCTGTGGGTGAGCATTTGGGGTCTCTCCAGCTGGGACTATTACATGTAGCACCGCCAGAGGGGACGCAGTGAGCACAGGTTCTCAGCAGAAGAATCGCTGGGTGGCGGGGGGTTGCCTGGGTCCGCTCTCGTGGATACCCCCAAACACTTCCCCGAAGTGCTCGTCCCACAGTCCTGTTAAATTATCCTTTGACTTCAGACTTAATATTTCCCCTAGGAGGGAAAATACGCCTCTACTGAGCACCTAATGTATCCAGCCGTGTTCCCAGGCCAAGCCTCTGCACTACCAGCCTTTAATGAGGCGGTGCTGGGGCCATGGCTCACCGCGGGACACGCTTCCCAAGGCTTGGAGCAAAGGGCCACGTTCACATGGTCAAGACTGTGCTTGAGTATCTTTCAGGAAGCCACTGTGTAGAAGACTGACCTACCACCTTTCAATAAACTCAACCGTGGAGGAGACCATCCGTCTAAGAAAATCAGGATTCACTCAGTGTGCTTCACATATGGGAGTGTTAGACTCACACTCCACAATGACATGGGGCTGAGAACAGCCAGGGGAAGCATCATCTCTCTGGGGTACATGCTTATTAGGGGCAGTGCTGACTGAATGACCACCGCTACTTAAATTGTTCTTTCTGATCCTTTCTGTCTCCCTCTCTGTCTCTGTCTCTATCTTTCTCTCTGTCTTTTCTCTCTCTCCCTTTCTCTGCAAACTTGTATAGTTGTATTTACAAAAGTCATACAATGTGACTGCATTTTATCACCCTTTTTTATTGTTTGGCTGCATTGCACGGCTTGCAGGATCTTAGTTCCCTGACGAGGGATCAAACCCAGACGCCCCTCAGTGGAAGTGCACAGTCCTAACCACTGGACTGCCAGGGAATTCCCTATCATCCTCTTTTTAAGGAGGATGCATCTAAGGTTCAGAGAGGCTATGTAACTTGCCCAAGAACACACTGTATTCAAACACATGACACTCTAACCCCACAGGGCATGATCTTTCAGCCACACAACCTTCCTTACAAAGCAGGCAGGATCATATTATAAAGAATGTAAAAGACTCTTACAACCAGTAAGTTCCGTATATGTGAGCAAATCCTTAGGACACCAGAAGGACTTAGTGAGATTTGCATGGAAATTCTTTGATATTTCAATGCTTACTTATTTCTCAGCCATGAGGCTTTCCCCAGTGACCTGGAAGGGGTAGATTATACTCAAGTGTGCCCAGAAAATTGTTAATTTTCTAATTAAACCATTAGCTAATGCCATATGGTTTACGGGTCAAGAGAACCACATGTAATACTTGTTCATGTCCGAACTGCGGCTTTCTCTCAGGTCAAAGCTGCAGCCGTCCACTGTCTTGGTCTGTGGTTCTGAACACGGAGCCGTGAGTAGATTCTTCCTCCTCCGAGTGGGTCTGCACGCAGACCCAGGTAAGGAGTGCCCCCCCCATCCTCCCAGCCCCTCCAGAAGCACAGGACAGGAGCACAGAAGACACCTAGCTAAGCTCCGCTGCTGGACAAGGGCGCCTGCTGGCCTCCTGGCCGGGAGAGGTGGCCATTGCTCCAGGGGAGTGGGTCCTGTCCTCTGGGTGTGGCCTGGGCATGGCGATTCTGCCGTCACGTTCCAATGGTGTAAGTGCAATGATAGTCAAGGGGAATATCCCGGTATCTTGGGCAGCCCCAAAGAAAGGGTAGGGTAAGTGGCTGTGGTCTAGCGTCTTCTCATTGGAAGTCTCAGGTCTCCAGGGGCTGGGCCAGCTCATGGGTACCAGCTGTTCCCACCTACATGACCAAACCACCAACACCCTCCCATTTCAAACACAGAACCTGCACTTAAATCAAACTGCTGAGATACAATTAAGTTGCTGAGTCTGATTTTACTTTAAGGCCTCGGTTTCTCAAATAGTTTAGGGGACACTCTGGTGGCCAACGGTGGGAGTCTCAACACCAAGTGACACTTACTTGGGAAATCAAAGTCCCCCTAGGTGACTGGGCCAGGAAGTCTTGCCAAGAACGTTGCCAGTAATGTTGACTGCCCTTGCTCTCAGCCTTTTCCTCCTCCAAATTATTTTCTCTGCGGGAATCCTGTGACATCCTTTCTTGTGCCTTTAAGGCAAAGGAAACGGTCTCATCAAGCCCTCTGCATGGCAAGTCACGCTGTGTGCACTGCAACTTTAAGAAAAATTTTAATAGGAAAGGAATCTTCCTAAAAGCATTTTCTGATCATTGTCGAAGAATTCAATCCCCTCTTTTAGCTTAGAGATAAATAAAGTCCTGATTACTGGAGCAAAGTACCTTGAGAATTTCGCGTTTATTCCCCTGACGACATAATCCTCTGCCGATGAATTGACCACATGACATACACGCTCCTGTAACGCCCACGTTTTAGTGTCAGGGAACAAAATCACCATCTGATTTGATTATTTTTGAGGGAGGAGAACCTGAAACCACATAATCATCAGACACAAAATAAGCTGTTTATCCTATTTTACATACACTCACAATCACCATCTCACTTTTGAAATGGCTGTAAATTACTCTCTGAAATGACTCCTTTTTCTGATTATACAAGTCTTCATGTCTGCTGTAGGAAATAAGAAAGTAACAATCACCCTAAGCCCATGACTCACAAATAAGTCCCATTAACGTCTTTGGTATATTCCATGCATACAAAATGTTACAACTCAGTGTCACAGTAGATACAGCTTGTCGCACTGATTTCTGTTTTTCACTTCACATCATTTACCTGCAGTTTTAACTGTCAGTCAAAATGCTTCAAAATCTGGAAGGATATATGCCAAGGTAGAAACAGTGACAACCTCTGGGTGGTAGGAATATGATGCTTTTATTTTCTTATTTCGTGTACTTTTTTTCTAATTTGTCTAATTTCCTACACATTCATTGCACATTTATTATTCTAATGTACATTTATTATTATGAGGAGATTACTTTTAAATTTGAAAAGTTTTTTTCCCCTTGGCTGTGTAATAGTTCTTCTTGTGGATACACTCTGGTTTACTTAATCTTCACCCAAATAGTGGACATTAAATGCCCTTTCCAAGGCCAGCAGTGAGTTCCTGTAGCCATACGTTTTTGTAAAATCCACAACAGACAACTACCATGACCACAGGCATTTAAGACGTTCCGACTTGACCCCCTCGCAGCCCTGTGTGTCAAGTTTGCTAGGAGGTCAGGGGCATTTGGGGGAAGTTGAGTTGAGGATGCAATCACTTCTGGTCGTAGCTAAGTTACTGCAGCCGTCCTAGCTTGGGGATGCTTTCAGGAATGCTCCTATGTTATCAAATCCACAAGGATTTAAGGGCTTTTGAATCTCTTTGAATCCTACCCAAAATTAATGTGGCAATTAGATACCAAAACCAAAAACACATGGACATGGATGGACCTGGAGGTCCATTATGTTAGTGAAATAAGTCAGAGAAAGACAAATACTGTATGATCTCACTGCAGAGACAGGTCCTGAGGGGCCGAGTCCAGAGCATCTGTTTCCCAAGGAGCTTGTCTCTGTAAGTACATCAGGGCTGCATCTATACGCGAGGGGCAACGGAGGGCCCTGTGTGGGAAAGAGGGTCAAGGAACATTCACTCCCAGCTCAGACTGGCCTGGAGCCACCACCGGCAGAGTCTGACATCTGCTTGGGGAATTCCCTGAGGAGGTGAGGCGCCAGGCCAGGCAGGTGCCGGCAGAGCGAGCCTCGTCTCCAGGCTGGAGCAGGCGGCCTGCGGGACAGGCTGCCCTTCCTGCAGGAACACAATGTCAGGACCACGTCCAAACACTGGCTACTACTGCCCGTTTTCACAAGAACACCCTTCCGATAGAAACAACAAGAGTGCACCAAAGAGCGCACATACAGGAGATGGGTGAGATTCCACTCGGTTTTGAAGGGCTTCGAGGATCAGCCACCCGGGGAGAACTGCACGGGCCTCAGTTGGTGAAAAGTCAGGTCTCCTGGATCAGGATGGCCAAAACCATCACTGTGTCTGCAAGCCCCAGCTGTCAGCCAGCTTCGTTTTAAAAAAATTAGTAAACATACTGCTCAAAAGTTCAAAGTCATGGGGCTTCCCTGGTGGTGCAGTGGTTGAGAGGTCCGCCTGCCGATGCAGGGGACACGGGTTCGTGCCCCAGTCTGGGAGGATCCCACATGCCGCGGAGCGGCTGGGCCCGTGAGCCATGGCCGCTGAGCCTGCGCGTCCGGAGCCTGTGCTCCGCAACGGGAGAGGCCACAGCAGGGAGAGGCCCGCGTACCGCAAAAAAAAAAAAAAAAAAAAAAGTTAAAAGTCATGATAAACAAGGAAAGACAAGAAACTGTCACAGATGGAAGATTAAGGACCCATGATGACTAAATGCCATGTGGAGTCCTGGATTGAATTTTTTTTTAATTTTTTAATTTTTATTGAAGTATAGTTGATTTACAGTGTTGTGCCAGTCTCTGGTGTACAGCAAAGTGACTCAGTTATACACATATAGACATTCTTTTTCTTTTTTTTTTTTGTATTCTTTTCCATTATGGTTTACTGGACTGGATTCTGAAACAGAAAAAATGCCATTAGTGGAAAAACTGGTGAAATCCAAATGAAGTCTGTGGTATAGTACATAGTGTAGTGCCCGTTTTGACAATGTAACATTGTCACGTAAGTCACCCTACCACCACCCCCGGACATGCCGGAGGCCCTTGGGTGCTGTTGCCAGGGATGGCCAGCAGCTCCGGGGCTATGTCACACCTTGGCCCTGAATTCCAGGACGATGAGGAAAAATAAAGGAGTGAGGCTTGCCTGAACCGTCTCTGCCCTTTGGAAAGCAACGCCCTCCAGCAGCAGGCCAGCGCTACCCTGCTCTCTGCCCCCTTCTGAACATGGGGACATGGCTGACTCGTTTCAGAGATTTGACCATCTTGCCAGTGCCTGCCTGCCCTGCAGCCCAGCGTTCACGTGTTAAACCACCATCCTTCCCATGAAGATTTCTGACAGACCACACAGCCAAGCCCCCGCCCGCCCACCCGCCCTCAAGTGTGTATAGGGTCCCTCAGTCTAGCCTCGAGCGGACAGCTGGTCCCCAGAAGGCAAGGCCTGATGCAGGCTGGGGAGTGATCCCGGCTTGCAGGCACGAGGGCTGGTGGAGGAGGGTACCGATGCTGGGGAGCATTACTGGGTTGGTCAACGTGTCTGAAGGGGCCTTGAGGAGATGTCACCTCCCTATGGGCACCCACACCCGTGCCTGGGGAGCCCCAGGCCAGAAGGTAGATGCAGGGCCGGGCCAGGGCCGACCCACCAGATTATTCTTGGGCAAAGCAGAGTCGGGAAGGGTAAGAGGAGGGGTCAAGAGGATGGTTGGTGGAGGAGGTGGGATCCAGCCCGTCCTGAGGAGGAGATGCCCTGTCCCCTCCTCTCAGCCAGCCCCAGCAGCTCCCAACCTCCCAACCCGTGAGGTCCTTACTGAACCCACATCAGGGCAGGCAGAGGGGCCCAGGAGCCAACATCTGCAGGGGCGGCCCCCAGCCACCCACAGAGGATTTATGGTGGATGGAGACCCCAGCCCCCCGCCAGCCCGAGGCCCTCAGGAGGCTCTGAGACCTGCCTGTGCTGCCTGGGATGGACCCCTCCGGGCTTGAGCCCCGCTGGGCTGGGCCCTCATCTTTTCAAAGCCTCAGTTCCCTCCTCTCTGAAATGTGGGTGATAACATCAAGTTCCCAGGCCGTTGTTGGTGAAAGGAGCCAGGCACAGGCTCATAGCACAGCCGCCTGGGCGAGCCCTGCAATCAGGGCCGCAGGCTCATCTACAACCGTTTTCACATCTCTGATGCCTCTGAGGCAGAAAGCCAGCTGTTACTGGTGTCGCTTGAGGAAGGAGAGCAGAGAGATGCAAGAAAAAAAAAATGAAGAGCACAGAAAATGGTAAAAAAAAATAAGGGCAGGGGAATTCCCTGGCAGTCCAGTGGTTAGGACTCCATGCTTTTACTGCCGTGGGCCTGGGTCCATTCCCTGTTTGGGGAGCTAAGATTCTGCAAGCCATGCAGCTTGGCCAAAAGAAAGAAAAAAAAAGGACAAATCTAAATAAACACCAATTGTGTAATATAGTATAGGTTAAAAAATTTAAATGTAGTGTATAAATCTGGAGGTGAGAGGTGGTAGTGGTGAATGAAGTAGTGTCCCAAGTTCCTCAGTCATTAGGGAAGAGGGAAAAGTGATGATTAACTTTGGGCTTTGATGAGTTAAATATGCTGCGCCGACCTTTAAAAGAATGGAAACAGTGTGTGTAACCTTTAAATAAGTAAAGGGGGAGAAGTAACATTATAAAAACATACCCAATGAATCAAAAAGAAGATGAAGAAAAACAAATATAAGAAGAGGGACAACGTATAGAATTAAGGAAGAGTTTAGCAAGGAAGCCAGACACAAAATTATTAGTAAAATATCTATTCAAAAACAAGCAAAAAAATGTAAAGCGATTACTTACGTTATCAAAAATAAGAAGTAGCTAGGAATAAATATAACAAGACACATATAAGAGCTTTTATACAGAAAATAATACAGTGTCATTGAAAGATGTTAAATATCAAAATTAATGAAAAGATATGCCTTGTTCACAGAAGTCTCAGTATCCTAAGATGTCCATTCTTCCCATATTGATTATAGGTTATATGCAAAACCCAAAAACCCAGCAGGTTTTGTTGTTGTTGTTATTAGTGTATATATTAAAGTCATTCTAAAATTCATTCAGAAATTTAAAAAAAAAAGAAAGGAGAGTAGATTTTAAATCTGCATGATGCAAAGAATTTTATTCCAGCAACAGTTGTGAAATGCAGGAGGCCTTGGCATTTCTTTTAAAAGAGGATTCCATGCTGCTGGGCTTGGGTGGTTCCTGAGAGAGAAAAGATAGAGATTGTTCCTCAAGGTCCCCCTGGAGCCTCAACATCCTGATTCCGTGATTCCTCACAGCCCCTAATTAAATTGTCTGACTAATCCTGCTCCTTGAGCCCTGCCCTGGCCTGTCCTTCCTGGCTGTTCCCCACACACCCTCCATGCAGGGGACAACTCGGACGGCCTGTTTGCAGACTCGCCGCCCCTCAACAATACGCTGCACAGACAGACTGCCCTGTCCGGCGGTCACCCCCTTTTGTGCACAGGCAAACTGCTAACGGGCAGTTGGAATGTCTTCTGAGCAGACAAAAGACCCACTCAAGTGTGCAACTGTTTGGGGGCAGCCGCCACTCCCTCCGCGGGTGGTTAAGGTCGGCACTGCCCCGGGGCCAGCTGCCGAGTCCTGGGAGAAGAATGGCGCCGGCATGTGGGCTGGACGAAAGCCGCCGGCCCCGTGCCCAGGCAGCCCGCTTTGCGGGGCTTCCTCAGCATATGGGTCCCCAGGGCCTTTGCTCATTTAACTGTGATGCTTCGATCTTGGGGAGGCAACAATATTTGTAGAACTTAAATGGGCCGTGAGACTAAATTAAATTCCCAAGGCAGCCAGACCAAGATGCTAATTGGCTTGGCTCATGGTTCTTTCCCTCCACAAAACAGATTGTCTCATTCTGCAGGGGGACTAATTATTAATTGAAGCCATGAATAGAAAGAGATGGGAAGGACCTGTCACCTCCTGCTTAGTAAATGTTAAAGCTTTGTTATTCACGGGCACAGTAGAGAACCAGAGGCCTGTGGGGAGGCAAGTCAGGGATCCCATGGGTACCAACTGGGTTGTTCTGGGGTTGGGGAGACAAAGGCCATGGAATCTGAGGCCACAGCAAATTCAGACTTTGGACAGATCGATGGAGTTTGTATACAAGTCTCAGTTTTTTACAAAAGAGTGTAATTCTGACTTACACTGTCAGACGTTAAGAGTTAAAAAGTCCTTCATACTAATTTTATTTTATTTTATTTATTATTATTGTTATTCTTTTATAAATTTATTTTATTTTTATTTCTTTTTGGCTGCATTGGGTCTTTGCTTTTTCTAGTTGCAGCGAGCGGAGGCTACTCTTCGTTGCGGTGCACAGGCTTCTCATGGCAGTGGCTTCTCTTGTTGTGGAGCACGGGCTCTAGGGGCACCGGCTTCAGTAGTTGCGCTGCACAGGCTTAGTTGCTCCGCGGCATGTGGGATCTTTCCGGACCTAGGCTCAAACCCATGTGCCCTGCATCGGCAGGCGGATTCTTAACCATTGTACCACCAGGGAAGCCCCCCGTACTAATTTTAACTTGTGTCCCATTATGAGACCACATCTTTACACTATAAATTCATATTTTCCATGAATTCAACAGTTACCTTGTGAAGGGCACCACTCCACTGCACTTTATTTTGGTATATAAAAGGCATCTACTTGTTAAATGCAAACAACTGAAACATACTATAACTCTTTGGTAACCCATTTTTCCCCAAAATTTTAGTACGAAAAGTTTCAAATATACAGAAAAGTTCAAAGCGAACCCCCATTTAGCCACCACGTTCATTCCCCGGTTATTAAAACAGCTACATCTGCCTCATCACAAATCTACCCTCCGTCCAGGGCTCAATCCATCTAAATTGACATCTAAGCTGCTGACATCCATGTCCTTCCACTAGACACTTCAGCACGTGCGTCATTAACCGGAAGTCAACATGTGTTTGTGGGTGTTTCTAGGTAAAACATATATAATGTCACTCTTGACTCCAAAGCGCCCAATTCCAGAGTTTGGACAAAAGTGTGCACCCATGGCCAAACCCCCATCAAGACACAAAATATTCCATCACCTTAATAAGTTCTCTGGTTCCTCCCAGTCAACCCAGCCCCACGCCCAGCGCACCCCCGTCCTCACCCCCTAGGCAACAACTACTGATTTTTCCCACTAAAGTCAACTTACTTTTGCAATTTGCATTTTAATATTCCTAGAACCTCAGTAAATAAAAGTGGCCCAGGACTCTCTCGAACGCTGTGAGGTATAGAGAACAACCTTAAAAAAACAACCTTGGGAGACGCAAGCGGGAAGAGATATGGGAATATATGTATATATATAACTGATTCATTTTGTTGTGAAGCTGAAACTAACATACCATTGTAAAGCAATTATACTCCAATAAAGATGTTAAAAAACAAAACAAAACAAAACAAAAAAAACAACCTTGATGGTTTGTTACATAGCACTATTGTGGCAATAGCTACCTTGTATGCAAAGCCCATTTCTCCCAAAATAACATCTAACATTTGTCATTTACTCTGTGCCACCTGTGGGGTAGATATTGTTGTTAATTCCTGCGTTATACATGGTAAGAGTGGAGCTCAAAGAAATTGAGGAAATTCAGGAAATTTTCCCGTTTGAGTTTTCTCTTCATACCCGAGGACACAGTGCTCATCCCTGACTCCACACAGCGAGGAGAAATGGGCTAGATTCTCTCTGAACTCCCTTTCTGCTCTAAAACCCTAAGATTCTATGAATGAAGTTGCCAATGCCCTGGCCCGTAGCCCTCAGACCCTATCTTTCCAGCACAGACTATGGTCAGCTCCAGCTGCCAGTATCTGATCTCCACGCCTGAGGGCTCTTTCCAAGGTTTGCGTGTACAGGAGGCCAGACATGCAGGGGAATTAACACTCGACCAATGGCTGATAGGAGCTGATAGATAAACACCCCGGTTCCTTCCTGCCTCAAGCTCTTCTTCTGGGGGACCCAAATTAAGGTAGCGTGAATCTGGAAATACTGCTGTGAAGCAGAGGACACCTGGCTGAGTGATCTGGAGCTGAGCCAGGTGTGGCCGAGTGGATGCCCTACACACTGCCAGGGCAGCGATGGGGAGCAAAGGTGCACGCGACTAGGAGGCTTTCAAGTGTCAGCAAGGGCTGAGGGGAAGACAGGGGTCAAAGAATCAGAGGGAAGAGCAAAGAAGCAGGATGGTTCTGCTCAGACAAAGCCTCGAAGCCTTGGGGGTCTCTAGCCTGAGGTGAGTGTGGACACTAACACACAGAGACTTATCTGTGAAGCAGGTTGTAGCTGGCACAAGTCAACTCTTTCTGTCCGTGACTCAATGATGGACACTTCCTTAAAAAAACAACAACCCAATCCAAAAATGGGCAGAAGGCCAGGAAGCACATGAAAAGCTGCTCAACATCACTAATTATTAGAGAAATGCAAATCAGAACTACAATGAGGTATTGTAGTTCTGATAACTCACACCAGTTAGAATGGGCATCATCAGAAAATCTACAAACAACAAATGCTGGAGAGGGTGTGGAGAAAAGGGAACCCTCTTGCACTGCTGGTGGGAATGTAAATTGATACAGCCACTATGGAGAACAGTATGGAGGTTCCTTAAAAAACTAACAATAGAATTACCATATGACCCAGCAATCCCACTACTGGGCATATACCCTGAGAAAACCATAATTTAAAAAGACACATGCACCCCAACGTTCATTGCAGCACTATTTACCATAGCCAGGTCATGGAAGCAACTTAAATGCCCATCGACAGACGAATGGATAAAGATGTGGTACATATATACAATGGAATATTACTCAGCCATAAAAAGGAACAAAATTGGGTCATTTGTAGAGACGTGGATGGACCTAGAGACTGTCATACAGAGTGAAATAAGTCAGAAAGAGAAAAATAAATATTGTATATTAACGCATATATGTGGAATCTAGAAAAATGGTACAGATGAACTGGTTTGCAAGGCAGAAATAGATACATAGATGTAGAAAACAAACATATGGACACCAAGGGGGGAAGTGGGGGTGGGTGGTGGTGGTGGGATGAACTGGGAGATTGGGATTGACATATATACACTAATTTGTATAAAATAGATAACGAATAAGAACCTGCTGTATAAAAAATTAAATTAAATTTAATTAAAAATTTTTTTTAAAAATGATGGACACTTCCTCACCATGCTGTACAATGAAGCCACAGATGTAGCCAAGACGCTCAAGCTTCAGGGCACACCATGATCTTCAAACAACTACGGGAACTTTCCCTCGGAATAAGCATTTGGAGTGGAGGTCATCTCCAGCAGGTCCAGCCCTGACACTCCAGAGAAGGAGGGTCAGATCAGCACAAACCATACAACGGGCCACTTTTTTTTTTTTTTTAGGGTTCTTTTTGTTTTTTTCTTTAGGCCACGCCATGCAGCTTGTGGGATCTTAGTTCTCTGACCAGGGATCGAACCCAGGCCCTCAGCAGTGAAAGCGTGGAGTCTTAACCACTGGAATGCCAGGGAATTCCCACCTCGGGCCATTCTTAACAAAACTATCCACAGAGTAATGTTGGTGTCCAGAGAGGCACCAAGCCCCAAGCCAGACATGCTGACGAAGAAACTCCAGACTTAGCCCATTACCCTTCACCTTCTGTCCATCCAAATATCCCCCGTCCTCTGAGGGTCCTCCACAGGCCAAGTTCTTCCAGGCTTCCAGCCCCATGTTGGTCTCTCCAGTGTGCCAGCTAAGAGTGTTTGCTCTGGAGCCATAACAGCTCGTATGACTTTGGGCAAGTTTTCTATGTCTTTGTGCCTCAGTTTCCTCATCTGTAAAATGAAGATAATCATAATTGTCTCAGGAATTCATTTAAAGGGTGCATGTACCAAAGTGAAGAAACCTAGCAGATTTATTTCAACCAAGTGAGTAAAGTTAACATCACCCATCGTGAGCCATCATGGGCTCCTGACGTGAAGCACTGACAAGAACATGACATCACCTGGGGTGTTACCCCCCAAAGTTCCTAAGCTGCTGTGAAGATACGTCAGGCAAACCCGAACTGGGAGACATTCTACAAAGTAACTGGCTTGTTCACTTCATAAATGACAGGGTCGTGACATACAAGAAGGCTAAGGAACTGTTCTAGACTGAAAGAGACTGACAGAGACCAGTGCATAAAAGATGTGGGCTGGAAAGGAAGGGAAGTAACGGAGAGAGTTTACGTTCTGTTTTGTTTTTACTACAATCGGTGAACCTTGGTCCATGTGGATTTCGTGTAGAATCAGTGTTAAGTTTCTGATTGTGATAAGTGCACTGTGGCTACACAGGAGAGGGTCTTAGCAAGAGCCTTGGGAAGAGACTAATTACAGCCATTAAACTAAGCAATTAGAGTCTGCTCCACAGCCTACTATGGATAGTTTCGTTGCTTAATTGTCTAGCAGACGGAGGTTTCATCCTTGAGGCCTCCTGTATTCTTAACACTCAGAAGGTCTAAGATACTGGCACACAGATTTGTTTATCCAACAGACGCTGAACCAGATCTGGATTTTCCAGCCTCTGTGCCAAGCTGGGACTGCGGAGTCGAGTCCAGGTCCAGGCCCTCAGGGTGTCTGTTCTGGTGGGAGAAGCTGAGAGGCGCCTTCAAGGGACGAGCAAAGAGTGAGCACTGATTGGTAAAATGAGAAGAACAAAAGGAATTCGAAGGAGGGAGAGGAATCTGTTCAGAAGGAAGATAGAAATGACGGGAAGAAGTAAAGGAAGATAGAAATGCCGGGAAGAAGTAAAGGAAGATAGAAATGACGGGAAGAAGTAGCAAGATCCAAAGCCCCTGTTTAAATTACTTTTTGTGTGTTTTTTATGAGATGAGCTTGGGCTTGCGGGTAGAGGCGAGTAGACGTGAGGTGATGTGTGCAAGGGCAGTCAGGGTACCGCCATTTCTAACCGCAAAGACTGGAGGCACGTGGCTAAACACGTCACATCAGTGCGTCGGGATACCATGCAGCCGCCCAAAGGGCTGATCTCTTCTCTGAGAGTCACCATTGTGGTTACTGGGAGGGGGGTGTGACTGGAAGAGGCAAGAGGGCTGCTGGGAGCTAGGCGTGCTCTCCATCATGAGGGGTCGGTGGTGACGCTGTTGTGAACGTCTGCAAAAAAGCATCAGGTCTCACACAAGATTCGTGTTGCTCACCTGCTGTAAAAAGCTATAGGTCAATTTTTTTAAGCTTCAAAAAATATTCTCTTTGTATTTATTGATCAGTAATTATCTCCAAGGGTATATTGTTAAATGTAAAATGCGTACAGAACAAGCTATAGTGAACGCACTCCTTGCTGGGGGGAGGGGTTTCGATAAAGGAAATATATACTCATACCCAGAACGTCTGTCACTAGAAGGAAGGAGAAAGGGGTAAGGCGTTGTCTCCAGGAGAAGAGAGAACCGGGTGGCCTTGGGCCTGGGGTGGGTGCTCACGTGGGGAAGGAGTCAATTAAACTTTTACTTTATTTTATTTACTTATATATATTTTTTGCGGTACGCGGGCCTCTCACTGTTGTGGCCTCTCCCGTTGCGGAGCACAGGCTCCAGACGCGTAGGCTCAGCAGCCGCTCCGCAGCATGTGGGATCTTCCCGGACCGGGGCACGAACCCGTGTCGGCAGGCGGACTCAACCACTGCGCCACCAGGGAAGCCCCAATTAATCTTTTAAAGCTAGGGGAAATCTGAAGCATGGAGAAGTTAAGAGGGCTTCCTTTGTTATTTTAACCCCACAGATGACAGTTGTAGTGTGGGTTTAAGTCACTGGAAGCTCCCAGTCTGAGGGAGGAGGCAAGTGCAGATACATGATATAGGAAGCCTGCTCAGGGAGTCTGGACTGGGGGCAGCTTCAAAATTGTGTTTTTCTCAATAAACTAAACATAACTGAGTCCTAGGTCAGATCCTATAGCTCAGTTTTGCCCTAGCTTTTCAACTCAACCAAGTCCTCTTTAATTTGTTGAAATTGGACAGGCATTTACCTGCACACTTACACAGCACTCACGGCCAGAGAGCTTACAAGGTCCGTTAGGCAGAGGAAAACCACGTGAAATCACTATTTAATTTTTGGAAAGAGAAGCCCCTTCCCCCCACCCCCCCCCCACCCCCGCCCTTAGCCTCCATCTCTTGGTAGTATACTGCCACCTGGCGTCCCCTCAACAAACTGACACCAAACACATTCTCAGAAGTGCGAATTCAGAAGTACTGAAATAAGTAAGGTGGAGAATGAGCCGTTTTATTATAATTGAAAACTGTATTAGAAATCAGTCCACACAGATGAAGAGATACTTGTGTATGTACGAAATTCTTCTGGAGAATACAAGCAAGCTGTTAACAGTGGTTGTCTCCAAGAAGAGGGACAGTGTGCCTGGGAACACTATCACTGTATTTTTTTTCCCCCGACCAGGGATCGAACCGGCACCCTCTACATTGGAAGCGTGGAGTCTTAAGCACTGGACCACCAGGGAAGTTCCTAATCTGTTTATTAAATTTCAGTATGTTAACAAGGAGGCCATCTTTTCTTCATTCATTGATTCATATACCTAACAAATACTTCCTGAATGTTTACTCTGTATCTGCAGGAACAAAGGTGAAGAAAACAGACACATTCCTGCCCTCCTGAGGTTTAGACTCTTCTGAGAGGATGGCCTTGGACAGCACATGTTGAAGGTTGCAGAGCCCCATGAACCTTGGATGACTGACGGTGTGGAGCGGAGCTCCCAGCCTTGGGTCAGGGAGATGGGGAGCTATCCTCTTCTGTTTGCTTAAACCTACGGTGGGGTATCGTTGTTTCAGCCCTTTGCTTTATCCTAGTTTATATGACACTTCACAAGTGTGACCTAATGGGTATTTTATTCACCCAAGAGCTGAAACAGACACATTCTTCTCAAGTACACATGGTAAATTTACAAAAAGTAGCCACAGATGGGGCTACAAAGCATGTCTCAACAAATTTCAAAGAATGAGTGTTACAGAGATTATATCCCTAGACCACAATGCAATCAAATGAGAATTTACTAAGTAATTGGTTAATTTTTTAAATTAATTCAAAAATTTAAAACATTTCTAAGTAACTCATGGGACAGAGAAACATAATAATGGAATTTAGAAAAAAACTTCAAATTGATAATTTAAAAAAGACAATAATGCAAATTTGTGGGATAAAGCTAAGGTGGTACTTAAAGGGAAATTGAAAGCTTTAAATGCATTTATTAGAAAAGGAGGCTAAGGGACTTCCCTGGCGGTCCAGTGGTTAAGACTCTACGCTTCTACTGCAGGGGGCATTTTGATCCCTGGTCGGGGAACTAAGAGCCCGCATGCTGCACGGTGACGCCAAAAAAAAGAAGGCTGAAAATTAATGAGATAATTAGTTAGAAAAACAAAAAACAGAATACACTTTAAAAATTTAGAAATAAAGAAATATTGAAGATGAGAGGAATTTAGAAATATAAAACAAGGATTCATGGTCTGGTGAGGGCTGGCTTCTCACTGCAACCTCACGTGCCAGAAGGGGTGAGGGATCTCTCTGGGGGCTCTTTTAGGAGGGCACTACTGCCTTTCAACTTCCAGAGGCCCCGCCTCCTAATACCATCACCTTGAGGGTTAGGATTTGAACATATAAACTTGGGGAGACACAAACATTCAGACCATAGCATTTTACTAAGGAAAGACCTGGGGGAAGAGATTTCCAAGCAGCAGATAGCATATGCAAAGCCTATGTTAGTAAAACTAATTCTAGAAATTCTAAGTGTGAAATATTGTGAAAGCGATGTTGTGAGTGAGGTAGACTGAAGCAGAGCCATCATAGTTCCGCAATCAATGATTTCAAAACAAAAGAATGCGGAAACCCATGCTCCTGTGCGCTACTGTGGGCATGTCAATTAGTACAATATGTAAGGAGAAATTTAGCCATATGGATCCAATATTTAAAAGAAAAAAAGGGAAAGGACGTACCCTTTACCATAGCAACTCCTCTTCTAGGCATTTTCCCCACAGATATACCTTCACATGTGCATAGAGACAGTCCTCGGGATCCCGTAGCATTATTCATGACAGCAAACTTGTGGAACAAGGGACGGTGCTGGCTAACTGCTGCCTGAACAACCAAATCTCCCGGTTTGGCCTGTGTTGGGTCATGGAGATATTGAATAACATCCTCCGACCTGAGAAGGAACCTTGAGACTGAAAGATGAAGCAGCAACTCTATAGTGCCATTATGGAGTTTATTGTGGGTAACTTATACACAGGCAGATGGGTGGAGGGACGACCCAGAGGCATTCACAACTGCACTCGTTGCTGCCAAAGGGGTACAGGAAAACTTAAAGGGACCAAAGCTAAAAATAGAATCTGACTACTGGAGAGAAGCACATCCACACTGATGGGAACCAGAGGTTTTTAATCTGCTGGGGAGGAGGGTCTCGACCTTTAACCGTCTGCATCAGCAAAAGGCACTCTTCCAGTTTTCACATCAGATGAGGCCAGGGTAAAGGTTGATGGGAGCTTAACTGGCTTGGGCTCATTCCTTGTGAGTGGGCTAAAGTTCAGTCACCCAGAATAAGGAAGCGGTAGCACTGTGGGCCCAAGGTGGAGCTGACCAAACAGAGCCAGTGTTCACCAAACAACCTGATAAACGAGGCCAGAGTCCCACCAGGTGCTGGCAGTGATGACACACTCGCCTTGCCCAGTCCTGGCCTAGTACTTTGTCCCTACATCCCACCTGTGGGCACCCACTCACTCTCAGGTGTCCCTGTCTCAACAACAAACTCAGGCCACGGGGAGGGGTGGGGAGGGGTTCAAGACCAAGGTTCTCCGAGGGCCAGGCCTCGAAGGGGCACACCCACAGCCCATTCGCCAGACGCCGTCACGTGCACACACCCACAGCAAGGGAAGCTGGAAGCCGGGCTGCCTTCTGGTGAGGAGAGGAGACTGACCGAGGGGACACGTGGGCCGTCCTGCCAGCAGGACCCTGAGTAAACGGGGCTGCATGGACGACCGACCCAGGCAGGAGCCGGCAACCTTGGCGGCCTCCGGGAAGAGACGAGAAAATGGGGGTCAGGAACAGGAGGGGCTTGGCGGCACTGCCTGTCCTGTTGTGGTGGCATTTTCTATCGTGCGTTACCTTAAGGGAAAAGAAAGCCTTTAGGTGGGCGGGGCGGGGGGAGAGCCCAAGGAAAACAAAATTTCCACAGCTGGTCAAGGTTGTGAGGCTGCAGGACTGACTCCTCGGCCAGGGACGACGATGGCCCTCTCCGCCGTGCCGCGGGGGACCCTATAAGGGGGGCCAGGAGCGGGGGCCACAAGGCCGAGACCCCGCTTCCCCCACAACACCGGCCAGGCTCTAGGCTAGGGGGAACCTCCACGGGAGCCAGGCGGGAAGAGTCACGGCGCCTGTGCAGTGGGCCGCACCACCGCGCCTGCGCACTGGGCTGACGCGCGGTGCACGTGGGCGGGGCCCCGCCTCCAGATCCTCCTCCCGCAGCCCGCGGGTGGAGGACACGCTGAAGCCGGTGGGGCGGGAGCGCGGGGAAGCCATCTCCGCGGCCCGCGCACTCCCCCGGGACTGGTACCTCGCTCCGTGGGTGGGGCACGGGGCCCTGCAGGGTAAGCGGCGGGTCCTGCCGGGCCCGGGATATCTATGCACGTGGGCCCCCTCGGGCACTGTGCGCTGCGCCCTGGAGAAGGGCCGGGGCGGAGCAGGGCCGGGGACCTCCGGGGCTCAGACCCAGCGCCTGGCAACTACCCGGTCTTAAGCGGCAGCGCCTGGAGGTGGCCTCAGGGTCACTGGCAGCCAGGACTCCGCTGACCAGTGAGGGGCGCGGTCGGTGTTTTGGCACCGGGTGGGCAAGACAGTCGGAGTCTCCACCCCCAGGGAGCCTGTAGCACTGCTGTCTTCATTCATTCATCCAGGGTCTGCTGACCCGCTCCCAGCTCTGTGCCGGGCTCAGGAGATCCAATAAGGGCAGGACAGGCCTGGGAGAAAAGCCCGTTTAAACCTACCAGGAGACTTAGTATTTGTTCACGTGCTTTAATTTTGTATAGGTTTTAAGCATGTGCGGCAGTCATTTGCACGCACGGCCGTTTTTGGGTATTTTAACCTTGAGATAGAACTTGTATTTTGAGAGCCGAGCTGCCGTCCCCAGCTCCTAGAAAGCTAGTCGGGGGAGGGGGATGGGGCGGGGCCCGTCTGGACATCACTGCCACAGCCCCACACCGAGATTCTCCTCTCTGACCCCGTCTCCCCCTGACAGAGGGAGGCACCCCCGCCCCAGGAGCCCGCTGAGAGCAAGGTTAGCTCAGCCAAACCTCTGTTTGCCTTTGTGCACCTACATCCTGCCCCACCCCCCAGCCTACTCCTCATTCCCTCCAGGCTTACCTTTCCTTACAGCTTTGTTCTAGACTCTCCTTTAAAGAACAAAACTCATCTAAAATTGTTTTCCTTGGTGATCCTCTGGAGAGGGCCACTGTGGTGTTAGTGGTGTCACAGAAATGTGATCTGCCCCTCCTTAGCTCTGGACAAGCACCTTACCCCATGGAATGAAACTGGCTTTTAGGCTCGGGCCTCAGGGCCATGGAGGTGATTGTGGGCCAGGCTGTTCCTGGCTCTGTGCCCCCTCAGGGTTATGTTCTGTTTGGCCTCTGTTTATGTCACCCTGAACTTGGTGTGTAACTTGAATGATTATGTGTATGTAATTTCACGTGAGTGTTTTTCGGTCGTCTGAAGTAGTCTTATATGAATAGGGAAAGTGAAGTGATGAAGCGCATGTGATTGGAGACAGAAGCCAGAAACTCCTCTGCCTTGCTGCGTGCCAGCTCTGTGATCCCAGGCAAGTCCGTTTACAGACATTCCCGGGCCTTGGTCCTGTTGTATGGAAGTAAGTCATCATATGTCGTGTGGTATATAAGTGCCAGCCCGTGGGCCTCTGGTAACAGGATCTAGCATATTTAAAGGGGTATTTTTTAAATGGGTAGACAAATTTAATGAAGAGCAACCTTTGCCTCGAAATTTAATATACTACCTGTTAGTCTGATCATGTATGTTATGCTTCTTAGACTAACATAGGACATGATAAAATTTGACTACGTAAAAGGGTTTTATAAAACGCTGTCAGAGTTGTAAGATGTTAGTATTGTTTTTGTGTCCTCACTAATCATCCTTGGAAATAGTAGCTTTAGAACTTTCCCTAGAAATACTTTTTTGTTAAATGATCACTTAGCAGTGGGAAACTTTGGGTTACTCTAACCTAACCAAAGGAGACCTCTGACAGGGCCTGTTGCCGGGTGAGAGCTGGCTGCCTGGGGATGGCTTCCTCAAGCACCAACCCCAAACCTGTCATCTTTCGCAAGGCTCAGTTCTGTTTGTGACTGATGTCCCGCTGTCATTTCAAACTCGATGTGTAGAAAACCTGGTCACTGCTGTCTCCTGCCCCATCGCACGTGGCCATCACATGGGTCCTGAAGGATCATCCGTGCCTCTTGGTGAATTGCTAGGTCATCAGCTCGCTTTCTTCACCAGCAAGTGATGGCTGAGCAGCTGCTGGGCTCTGGCCTCGTGTCATGGGTGGGAGATCAGGATGACTGGGTTGGTCCCTGCTTCCAGAGAGGCACCATCTCACCAGAGGGAAGGGAGACACAAATGAACAACTCCACATGCAGCTTACTCAGGGAATGAGAGTGGAGAGCACCAAGGAACACAAAGGAGGAGCCTCCGGCTGCAGGTTTCAGAGCGGCAGTGAGCATAGCATTTTGGGTAGGTTTTGCAGGGGTGTGGATAAAGGACCAAAGAAATAGGATGCTTTAAAAAAAAAAAAAACAGAATATTTAAGGCTGTCCTAGATAAAGGCCTGCGTTCCAGACTGCTATAGCAGCACAAGACAGGCTAAGTCCCTGTGCTCGGGGGCTGATGGCCTCGAGGGGACACAGACCTTCAGGAACAAATCCCACAGACTCATCATCGTCACAGATAATGGTGGTGCTTGGTCAGGAGGGGGCAGGGAGTCACAGAGCACATAGTGGGTGGAGGTGGTCAGGGAAGGTGGGGATGACAGCTTGTCAGCTGAGGCTTAGGGATGAGGACCAGGTCGGCCCACCTGAGCAGGGCCAAGAGAGGTAGAGACTAAGCACAGAGGCCGATGGGGGCCAGGTCTGGGCAGCGGTATGATGTTATTCTGAGAGTGAAGTGAGGCCTGAGCTGGGACTGGGGAGGGCGAGTCTTGGGGAGGGAGCTGCTGAGAGAGCCTTTCCTGAGGCCCCTTGTGCTCAGGGAGGGGTGCATTGTCTTGTCCCCCCGCCCCGTCCGAGCTTGGATGGTGAGCCTCTGGGAGGGCCTCTCCCCTGGCAGGGGCACAGGGCTGGCCCAAGGTTTGGACAGTGCTCCAGGGGCCGCAGGCATCCAGGTGTGACTGTAGGGCTGGATTCCCCGCAAGGGCCACTGTTCCGTCTCTCCTACCCCCAGACAGCCTGGGGTTGGCGTGAGGCCACCACAGGCTGCCCCCTACGCTTCTAGGCCCGGCCCCCGCTCCCCCTCCCCTGTGAGGGCCTTTACGCTGTCCTCCAGCCCTCCTCCCCCGCCACCATCCCTGTGTCCTGAGTACGGCCCACACACCCCCAGGGCTCTGGTCCACAGACACTTACCCTGCTTCCCACCCGGCACGTGCCTGTCTCCCTCCCGCTGGGACGTCCACTCCACCTCCCACGTTGACAGCCAGGGTGGACAGATGGTGGACGTCCCCAAGGGTAAGGGGAGCCCCAAGAACCAGGCGCCTCGCTTCTCGTCCTCTGAAGTCTCGGGTTCCCGCCCAGTGCCTCCGCTGAGCAAGTGCCTCCATTTTGGGGTGCATTGAACCAAACATAGGGGCGCTGAGTGGATTTCCTTTGCTCTGGGCTTTGAAAGCACATGGGCATCATTTCCCTCTCGGCAGGAACATGTATACGAATGACAAGAGGTATCTGTTGTGAAACTCCCAGGAGAATGAGCCGTTTCTCTGATCTGTCTGTGGCTCTGCAGTCCCCAAGGGACAGGATCTTAAACCTTTAAATATAAGTTACCAACATGGGAGAAAAAGGGAGAGTGGAGAGAATGGACTGCATATACATCTCTGTTACCTTGAAAGGTCTGGGGACACCACGCCCACGTGGCTTTTTTTTTTTTTTTTACATCTTTATTGGGGTTTAATTGCTTTACAGTGGTGTGTTAGTTTCTGCTTTATAACAAAGTGAATCAGTCATACATATACATATGTTCCCATATGTCTTCCCTCTTGCATCTCCCTCCCTCCCACCCTCCCTGTCCCACCCCTCCAGGCGGTCACAAAGCACCGAGCCAATATCCCTGTGCCATGCGGCTGCTTCCCACTAGCTATCTACCTTACTACGTTTGTTACTGTGTATATGCCCATGACTCTCTCTCGCCCTGTCACAGCTCACCCTTCCCCCTCCCCATATCCTCAAGTCCGTTCTCCAGTAGGTCTGTGTCTTTATTCCTGTCTTACCCCTAGGTTCTTCATGACATTTTTTTTTCCTTAAATTCCATATATATGTGTTAGCATACGGTATTCGTCTTTTTCTTTCTGACTCACTTCACTCTGTATGACAGACTCTAGGTCTATCCACCTCATTACAAATAGCTCAATTTCGTTTCTTTTTAAGGCTGAGTAATATTCCATTGTATATATGTGCCACATCTTCTTTATCCATTCATCCAATGATGGGCACTTAGGTGGTTTCCATCTCCGGGCTATTGTAAATAGAGCTGCAATAGCAGTGAGTTTAGAGCCGTTTGCCTGGACCAGCACCTAGAGGGGATGCTCGGGCTGTGGGGCTATGGCCCAGGTCAGCACCTGCAGGACCGACAGGCTTGGACGGGTTGTCTAGTCTCTATGAACCTCAGTTCCTCTTCTGCAAAATGGGGATTCCACCTTCCAGAATCATTCTGAGGATCAAATGAATCTTCTGACTCCACAGGAAAAATGCAGACCTGTGGACAAAGTTCTGGTTGAAGGAACTTTTTGTCCCTGGGCGCAGGGATTTCTGACTTGCCCTAGAACCTCGCAGCCTAACAGGTTTTTCCTGCCTCTCCTCCCATTCCACCAGCCGCTGTGGCACAGTCTTCAACAGACAAGGAAATGAGAAAAGTACCAAACAATGGGAACCTGAGGGTGACGAAGGTGGCGTACCCGCTGGGGCTGTTCGTGTGCCTGTTCATCTACGTCGCCTACATCAAGTGGCACTGGGCCTCCGCCACCCAGGCCTTCCTCGGCATCCCCGAGGTGGCCACGGGGGCCCGGAGGGGCCAGCAGTCCCGCAGTCCCCCGGGGACAGCTGCCCGCGGGCCTGAGGTCTTCTACGGCATCATGTTCGACGCGGGGAGCACTGGCACCCGAGTGCACGTCTTCCAGTTCAGCCGGCAGCCTGGAGGTACCGGCTAGTAAGCCCTGGCCGCGCTCCCCTGTCCTCCGTCACACAGCAAAGCATGGGCCCTCAGGGTGGGCTGGACGCCTGGCCTGGGACTCCCCGGGGAGCCTGTCGCCAGTGCCATTGCCCAGGAGTCCCAGATGTCCTCATTTGCACTGGCATCTGGTGACCACCTAGGGGCAGCTGAGATCCCAGAAGGCATTGGGGTGGCCTGTCCCCTCCCAGCGCCCCAGGCAGGTTGGGTGGCTAGGACCATGACTTAGGCCAGGGGTGAGTTTAAGGAAGGAAGTAGCCCCAGGTTCAGACCAGTGGGAGCGGGGAGTCCAGGAAAGTCAGGTACATGAGGAAAGACCCGGAGCCCAGGCCAACACGGAACGGCCCAGTGGGGCCGGGCAACAAGGGTGACAGATGGCAGTGGCCTCAGTGAGAGTAAAGCTGGGACCAGAGCCTGTGGGCCTGGCTTCCCACGGGGGTGTTGAGGAGGAGTGAGGGTGGAGTTTGGGCATCTTCACCAGCGGGCTTCTCCCCTGGGGAGACCCCCAGCGCCGCCCAGTCCCCCCTCCACCCCTTGTGGGTCGGTGTTCACAGCTGGGGTCCCTCCCCTCTGCTTCGGTGCTGACCCTTCTGGGCGTTTAACTGAACTGGTGCTCCGGATGCCTTTAGTAGGTCTCTTCAAACCTCTCATGGCACGTTTATCTACTTTTCATCCGCTTTATTTTTAAACTTGTTATAATGGTTAAATATTTATATGCTGGACTTAACCTACCTCCAAAATTGGTTTTGAAGCTAAGTTTAGGGCAACGTGTGTTGGCATGTAATCCTTCAGTAGCCATGAGCCGGCGTGTTTTCTTTGGAGAGACCTCCTTACAGCAAGTTTGTTGCTGATTTTTCCTCCTTGGTCTATGTGTCTGCATTCGGACAGCACCCCTTGGCCTCGGTGTGCCTGGGAATACTCTCTCTTTCTGTAAGCACATGAGTCCAGACCCCTAATAATCTAAAACACTCAGTTTTTAAAAAGAAGGCTGAAATATTCTTTTTTAAAAAAAGAATAGAATGTATAGAATAGAATGTATTAGAATGTATAATGCATCCTATCTAGAATTAAGAAAATGATTTTCACATTTGCAGTTTGGAATCATTTGCCCTGCTCCTCTGTTGGGTTTTTTTCTGTTTTTTTGTTTGTTTGTTCTTTGGCCGCGCGGCTGCGTGCAGGATCTTAATTCCCAACCAGGAATCAAACCATGCCTGCTTGAGTGGAAGAACAGAGTCCTAACCGTGGGACCACCAGGGAATTCCCTGCTTCTCTATTTGTTGAATCCGCAAGAATTAACTCTGTTAAAATTTAACATTTTAAATGGGTAGTTTTTGGTATTTAAATTATACCTCAATAAAGTTGATTTTTTTTTTAAATAGGAAAAGTTCTGGCCAAATCATTAAGTATAATATTCATTGTGTAGCCAAACTAAAGAGGCAGAGTTTAGATGAGAAACAATGCAGGTCTGTTTTCAGAAGTCTGCCTGGAATGTGTGGCTCCTCGTAGTTGTATAGATTCACGTATCTGTGTTTGTATTCACACTTGCACCTGTTCTAAAACATGATTTTCCTTTAGAAACTCCCACCTTGACCCATGAAACCTTCAAAGCACTGAAGCCAGGTCTTTCTGCTTATGCTGATGACGTTGATAAGGTAACAGTGTTCTCTCGTCTCTCTTTGCTCATCAAATTTGCCTTCTGTCGATTTGTTAAAGTGACTCTCTTTCTCTCAGATGCAGAGCCGTCCTCCCAGAGCAGCGTCTCTGCTGTGCTGACCTGGGACATTTCACTGCGTAGGACAGTCTATGGAGGACACTGGCACCCGTGGGAGGTCCCACCACCACCCCACATACACTACACACCACACCACACACACTGCACATGTATACACATACACACCACATGCAGAACCACACCACATACACAGCCACACACACCACACCACATACAGAGCACACACACATACACCACATACATCACACACATATACACACACACACACAGCCACACGTATATACACAGCCACGCCACATACACACCACACCACACGTGCACAGCACACACATACATATACACCACACACACACACCACATATATCCCCCAGCTGGCCCGCATGCCGCCCAGAAGTTACGGTGTGATTTAAAAGCACAAATGCTACAAACTTAGAAAAAGCATTATTTGAAAGTTTAACTTTTTTTTGTTTCGGTTTCTCTGATTGAAGATGACAAATGTTCACTAAAAAAATTAAAGTCAAAAAAAATGTATTATGCAAAATCCACAGAACCAAATAAGTGTAAAAGAAATTTAGCTGAACCGTCAAATGGTGACTTTGGTAAGTTGGTGGCGTTTACACTTCTGAGCTGCACGAACACAGGGCACCTGTGTTCCAGGGGGCTCCCGAAAGCAGCCCCTCATGCAGCTGTCGGTTCCTTTGGCCCCAGCACGTCTTAAATCAGAAGCTCACGAAGCATTCTTGCCACAGGTGCATCCTGATCCCAGACAGTGAGGTCACAACCTTGCTTTCCTGTAACTTGGTTAAGAAACAAATTGAAAACAAATCGAAATGAGTGACTCTAGAGGTTAAACCTGATTAAATGATATATCTTGGAATAAACTCATGGGGCTTTTTATTTATTTTTATAAATTTATTTATCTATCTATTTATTTATTTTTGGCTGCATTGGGTCTTCATTGCTGCACGTACGCTTTCTCTAGTTGCAGAGAGGGGGGGCTACTCTTCGTTGCGGTGTGTGGCCTTCTCGTTGCGGTGGCTTCTCGTTGCAGAGCACAGGCTCTAGGCACACGGGCTTCAGTAGTTGTGACACGTGGGCTCAGTAGTTGTGGCGTGTGGGCTCTAGAACACAGGCTCAGTAGTTGTGGCTCCGCGGCATGTGGGATCCTTCCGGATCAGGGCTTGAACCCGTGGCCCCTGCCTTGGCAGGCGGATTCCCAACCACTGCACCCCCAGGGAAGCCCCTCATGGGGCTTTTTAAGTCTTACTCGTTCAGGCAGGCAGCACACATGCATGTGGGGTGACTGGTACAGCTTCCCAGCAGACCCCTCCCACTTCCTCCAGGAGGACAGTGTCCCTGGTTTCGCGCTGTCCTTCTGTGTTCTCGGCCCCTCTATTTACACACACAGTGGAGCACGTTCACGCTGTATGCGCTTTGCTCCCGGGGCTGAGCAGTGTGCCTTGGAGACTGCGCCCCGTCAGGAAGTAGAGTGCTCTGTCCTGCCATGCGTGTGCACGTTGCACTTGGAGCGCCAGCCCCTCCGGAGGGCCTGTAGGTGACCCCCGCCACCCTTCGCTCCTCACGGTTTGGGAAAGGCTGCTCTGTGTCATCTCATGTGCACTTCATTCCCCTCACATGCCAGGGCGTCGCCTGGGTGAACTCTTGGGGGGTTTCTGAGTGAGAGGCACACGTGTCCCCCACAGGCATTGCTAAACCCCCCCCCCAGCATCGTACCCTCCACACGCCTGGCGAGGCTTCACGACAGTCGTCCCCCGCCCTGCCCAGCCCACCCCCCACGGGCCCTGGTCCAGCATGGAGAGCTCAGCATTCCGGCAGGTGAAGTGATTCCTCGGTGTAGCTCTTCATGGGTTTTAGTGCCGTGAGGGACCCCAGAATTCACTCATGGTGTCCAGGGGCGTCGCAGCTCGTCTGAGGCTGCTCGGGGCTGGTGGCAGGGCTGGCGGGGTTCCGGCTGCCAGGCGCGTAGAACCCTGGCCCGCTCCGCTGCCGAGGGTCCGCCCCACGCTCCTGCCTGCACCACTTGAGTCGCTGTCTCTGCTGATTTGGAAAATTAGAAAAAATACGTTGATAAATTAATAAAACCGAAAGGGTGGGGAGCACCTGTGACCCCTGCACGCTGAGTGCAAACCCTGCTCTACCCACCATGTTCACAGAGCACCCCGGGGATTCAGGAGTTACTGGACATTGCTAAACAGGACATACCCTTTGAATTCTGGAAGGCCACCCCCTTGGTCCTCAAGGCCACAGCTGGTTTACGTCTGTTACCAGGAGAAAAGGCTCAGAAGTTACTGCGAAAGGTGAGCTCATCCAGTTACCCCGGGGCGGGTGACTTGAGATAACTGAAAACGTGGAACATCAGCCCGCGTCCAAGCAGGCAGACAGGCCACGGAGAAGCTCCCCAAGGAGGGAAGCATGTCGAAATGTTAGCAGTGTCGCCTTCGGTGGAGGGGTTGTGGCTGAATGATGCTTCCTTTCTCAGGATGTTTAAAGCTATTCATGTTTTCTAGAATGAATCTGTTTTATAAAAAGACCAAGTTGGTGTTAAAAATATATTGTGTTTTTGAAGGGCTTCCTTCCATCCAAGAACTTGCCGAGTGTCTAAGGCCGTGGGACCTGAATTCTTGGCATTTCGGCTCAAGCCAGCCGTCCTCGTGGGAAGTGCAGGCTCCGCTCTTGGTCTGATGTTCAGATGTGAGTGCTGAGGAGGCCCCTTTGTGTCTGCGCAAGCCCTGCACCTCCCTGCAGGCGACTCTGGAGCCTGTCTTTGACATGTGCTTGCAGGGTTCTTACCATCAGGAATCAGGGAAAGTGTTCTCAGCAAAGTAGTCCTCCTCCGCACTGTTTCTGAACCTGTTAGCTGCTAAATGACAGATCGTTGCAGGTTTGTCAAGGTCCCTTATAAAAACTACTGAATACCTTCACATGCTCAAGTTGGATTGTGGGACACAAGTGCAGACGTACTGAAGTTTCTATGTATCAATAATTGCTAAAAAAAAAAAAAAAATGGAGAAGGAAATAAAGCCAAACACAGTTGCTCACCGCTTTCGCTTCCCCTGTGCCAGGTCCTCTCCCAGGAACATGCCCACCAGGCCACGTGGCGGCCCAGGGCTGGGATCCGCCTTGTGGGGCTTCCCACCCCTCGTGTCCTGTCCTAAAGCAGGGCAGTGATTGGGACTGTGAGTTTAGATTCTAAACGATAAAGGCTTGTCTCTCTTTACATTTAGGTGAAAGAAGTGTTTGAGGCGTCGCCGTTCCTCGTAGGGGACGACTGTGTTTCCATCATGAACGGGACGGACGAAGGTAGTCGCCAGAAGCTCCATGTGCCATGAGGCTGCCCCTCGAGGCGGGCTGCATGCAGGGCTGCTGTCAGCGTTGCGCTGGGAGCCTTCCCTGGTTGGAGGCACAGACACCAAAGTGCCGGTCCCACCCCGGTCCGCAGTCTGACCGTCTCAGAGCACTGTATTCTTGGGGCCAGTGATAGAGACATTCTCCTCGTGACTGGCTCCAAGCCTGGCACATATCACGTTTCTGAAAACAAATCATCTTTTCTGATTTATTTTTTAATTAATTAATTTAATTAATTTGGCCGTGTTGGGTCTTCTTTGCTGCGCGTGGGCTTTCTCTAGTTGCAGTGCGCGGGGGCTACTCTTCGTTGCAGTGCGCGGGCTTCTCACTGCAGTGGCTTCTCTTGTGGAGCATGGGCTCTAGGCGCACAGGCTTCAGCAGTTGTGGTGTGCAGGCTCAGTAGTAGTGGCTCACGGGCTCTAGAGCACAGGCTCAGTAGTTTGGGCACACGGGCTCTATAGTGCAGGCTCAGTAGTTGTGGCTCACGGGCTCTATAGTGCAGGCTCAGTAGTTGTGGCGCACGGGCTTAGTTACTCCACAGCATGTGGGATCTTCCCGGACCAGGGCTCGAACCTGTGTCCCCTGCATTGGCAGGCGGATTCTTAACCACTGCGTCACCAGGGAAATCCCATCTTTTCTGTTTTAAGAACATTTAGAGAGAATCGCCAGTTGCTGATGCATTAGAATGTTGCTGTTGCATTAATTCTAAGGGAGAGTCACTTCATAAGGTTCCTTACCAGCCCCTGACTTTAAACGTGACCTTAGGGTTTGTTTGGGTGGAGGGAAAGGGAACATTTGTTTCTCATCCCACCTCTTCCAGAAAGAGGCAGTTGCTAAAGAGTGTGACCAAGAGATGTGACAGTTGGCTGAGCACGCTGATTTTTAGGTGGTGTCTTCTAGAGCAGGCTGCCAGAAGCAGCTGGATGGTTCTGTGAGTGATGCCCGTGTCTGTACCTGATCTGGAGGCTGAGAGTAGTGAGGAAGTGGCCTCCCTGTGCTCCTGAAATCGGAAAGCTGTCATGAGTTCCCATTGCTGTTTACAGCATCTCAGGTGATTCAGATGCTGTTTGTGACCCTCTCTTGCAGGTGTCTCCGCGTGGATCACCGTGAACTTCCTAACAGGTGGGTTCCCTTCATCATAAAGCCAGCAGTTCACAGACACAGGTCTTTAGAGCAGGGGCCTCATTTCCACTCTAAAATAACCCCTTCGGGTTGCTGACCCGAAGTAGGGTGTTGGGATGGGTGGGGCAGGCACCCAGCTTGCAGAGGCAAATGCTGGAGATGCAGGGGGTCCTTCTCCAAAGGCTCAGCTCTGCCTCTGCTCCCACGGCGGCGTCCCCTGGCCACCGTCCTCATTCCTGAGAGAAGCCCTGAGTCACACTAGTCAATATTGGACGTGACGCGAATGCTGATCACCTTCTAATTGAAGTCCTGCTGTAGGTAGAACAGGGAACAGGTGGCAAGGAGTCATTTTTCTTAGATTACTCTCAGGATGTGGATTTTTGTCCCTTTGTTGTAATTATGGACAAGACCAGTGTGTCTGACAGATGGATGAGAAAGCAGGAAGTTGCCTGTAGGAGTTGCCGCCCCGGGGATGGGGAGCCATGTCAGGTGACAGATCAGGAGCCCAGGCCCCAGGAGCACAGGTTGTCCTTCGTTCAGATGAAAGCCACCACCGGGGCAGCTGTCCTTCACGCCCCCCAAATGCACATGGACATTTTCAAGTGGCCACAGCTTCTGTCTGTCTTGTCCTCTTTCCACGGAAGGGCCTGGCGTCTAACCTCCCCTTTTCTGCTGTTCTGTTCACTAACGGGCATTGCTGTGTGGATTTTACTCTCGGTGCTGCAGGCAGTCTGAAGACCCCCGGGAGGAGCAGCGTGGGCATGCTGGACCTGGGCGGAGGGTCCACCCAGATCACCTTCCTCCCGAGATTCGAGGTAACCCGCCGCCGCCCCCAAGGCCACCTGCCCCGTGGGGGAGCCTCAGCCCCGGGGGAGGTCTGTGCACTCAGCTTCTCTCCTGAGGGTCAGATCACCCGCAGTGAATGCTTCTTAGTTTGATTTTAACTCTGCCTGGAAAAAAGAAAATAGGAATCTGGTCTTCAGCAGGGTGATAAACTAGATACTACCTGGAGACCTTGGGGCAGAGGGTGTGGGGTGGGTTCTTCCCCAACCCCCCGCAAGGGCTTCCAGGTAGGGGCCGGAGTCTGACTCAGATGGGACAGAGCCTCAGGCCTTTTCAGGACGGATGTTCTAAGGCAGGGGTCCCCAACCCCCAGGCTGCGGACTGGTAGGACCGGGCTTCACAGCAGGAGGTGAGCGGCGGGCAGCAAGCGAAGCTTCATCTGCCGCCCCCCATCGCTCACATTACTGCCTGAACCATCTCCCTGTCCGTGGGAAACTTGTCTTCCACGAAACCAGTCCCTGGTGCCAAAAAGGCTGGGGACCGCTGTTCTAAGTGACACGAAAACGTTTCCAGTTGAGACTGCGTGCTGTTTTTAAAAAGCACTTTCCTCATCTGCCACTTTTTAAATTATTACTATTGTTTTTAGTTTTAATGGAAGAGCCTTGGGACTTCCCTGGCGGTCCAGTGGTTAAAACACTGCGCTTCCAGTGCAAGGGGCATGGATTCGATGCCTGGTTGGGGAACTAAGATCCCGCAGGCCTCTTGGAAAAGCCAAAAAAAAAAAAAAAAAAAAAGGAAAGACAAAGTGTTTCACTGCTTGCTCCAAGCTGTTTCACAGCATGTGATTTGATGAAAGGCTAATTTAATTGAATACATCCGTGAATATCCCTGTTCTTTCAAATGAATTGAGGGAGTGGGGGACAATTTTTTATAAAGGCCAGCAGGAAAGGTGCTTTAACCCTTGTGTTCTTCCCCAGGGCACCCTTCAGAGCTCCCCGCCCGGCTTCCTCACGTCCCTCCAGATGTTTAATAGGACCTACAGGCTCTACTCCTACAGGTTTGTTTTCAGGACCAAGCGTGGAGAGGTCCACTGTCCAGGCATGTGGCTTAGCTTAGCACTGCAGGCCTCCCCCAGCCTCCGCCTCCCGCCTGGGGAGCGACCAGGGTGCTGGGCCATAGACTTGGTCCCCACATCCCTGCTGCGGACCCCCCTGCAGCCTCTCCCTCCCTCCCTCCCTCCCTCCTTCTTTCTTCCTCCTCTTCCTCCTCCTCTTCCTTTTTTAATTCACCTGTAGTAAGATTACATTTCTTCTTTTGTACTTATTCTCTTCTGCCTTGGAAAAGGTTTTTGGGAAAGTGGGGAAGAGTCCACAGATGGTGCAGGAAGTTTCTGGGCCATCTGTTTTGCCACGTGGCGCCTTTAATAGGTTCTTTCCGTGAGGCCCGTCCACACCATAAAGCTGGGGACCTGTGTGTCGCCCTCGCTGGTGTCCACAGCTCCTGGACGAGCTCCCACCAAGTAAGAGCCTTCGCTGTCGAGCTGAGGCGCTGGATGCCCTGAACCCCACTGAGGGAGCTCCTGGAAGAAGCAGGAAGCTGCTGCCTTGCCCCTGGTTTCCTCCTTCCCCCCACATTTTGGATCCAGGCTGGCGAACGTGCTGCAGGCGGAGTTGAGGGAGGCCTCCGCTCACCTGGGTTCTCTCTCCGCAGCTACCTGGGGCTCGGCTTGATGTCGGCGCGGCTGGCGGTTCTAGGCGGCGAGGAGGGAAAGCCTGGTGAGTGGGGTGCAGTGTTCAGAGCCCTCCCGGCCAGCAGGACTCGGGAGCCCCAGAGGGTGCCCCCCCAGACCTCGTTGGTGGGCCCCTGAAGACCTTCTCAGTTACTTTTAAAGAAAGATGCTAGTGAAGCGGTCTCTGGATCACCGAGCTGCAGGGGTTCTTAGGAACCCAAGGAACTGGGTGTGATCGGGGTTGGCTTGTTTGTAAGGATTTACCACGGGGGGCGGGGGGGGGGGGGGGGGGCTCCGACGGGGGCTTCAGGGGAGGTTCTGGCTCCTGAGAACGTCCCCTGTGTTCTTCTGCTCTCGAGGGGACTTGGAACGGGCTCTGCCTTCCTCCAGACGTGGCATTTGGGGACGAAGCCTGTGTCTGTTCCCAGGCCCTCTCTGCGCCATCCTGCCCTGACGTGCTTGGCTTGGGACAAGCCAGGCGTTGCTGGCGGGCGCTCGAGCCCCTGGGACGTTCAGGGGACCACATGCCCGAGGCGAGCGGGGGCCCTGCTCTGAGGCCGCCTCGGCCTGTCCCCTCGAAGGCCTCGGTCAGACGTGCGCAAGCCCAAGCATGTTCTCGGCCACGCACACCCCCGGCCCAGCACTTCCGCTGCCTCTTCCAGGGCCTGGCTGTTCTGACAGAGCGGAAATGTTCCACTGGAATTGTTTTCCACGCACATCCTGCTGTTTAACCTCGTAACAGTGGCCCCTTTTTTGCAAACCAAAAACGCGTCCACGTCTCAGAAACACCCACGACCACACTCTGGGCCAGAAAACACTTGTTAGCCAGTGGAGGACGGCAGGCACCCACCTGCCCGTCTGTGCCGGCCTCAGGGTCCTGTCCCTCCTGCACCCCGACCCGGCAGAGCGGCGGGGAGCCGTGTGTCTTCACGTGGGGCTGTGACAGCCGCCAGAAGGGGTGCAGACCCCTCGCTGCCCTAGGGAGGTATCTCCCGCCGTGTGAGTCGTTGTCACTCAGCAGACCACCCACCACCCTGAGTAGCTGCAAACAGCAGTCGTCTTATCTCAGGATTGCACAGGCATCCACTCGGCAGTCCCTTTGCTGGGGTCCCTAGGGTCCTGTGAGGTGGCATTTTGGGCGCGTGTCTGGCCTCTACCCCGCAGAGCAGCCTGCACTTCTCCCTGGCGGCTCAGAGGAAGGAAAGCCTCCTGAAGTCCCACGGCCTTGTGTCCTGCACATTCCGCTGGTGCAGGCGGGCCCAGGCCAGAATCAGGCAGGCACAGGGACCCACTCGGCAGGACGCCAGGAGGCGTGTCCCCGAGGGCTGGCATCCTGGGGCCCTGGAGGCTGCCCCACGGGGAGCCACTGGGGTCGTCATGAGCGTCGCCTGGAACCCCGAAGCCCCTCTGTGGCCGTGAGCTGGGAGCTGACTCCCGAAGCTGACTCGGGACGCTTCCGCAAGTCCATCCCGCGGCAAAAAGGAAGCGTGTTCCCTTGACCCTCCGAGGCCCTCGGTGCTGACCTGAGACACTCAGTGCTGTCGGCCTCCTCTCAGCGGGCCCCGTCTCAGCTCCAGGCCTGCCCTCACCCCACCACGGTCAGTGCTCTTTATCCGACTCTGTCTCTTTCTGTTTCAGCTGAGGATGGAGCAGAGTTGGTCAGCCCTTGTTTGTCTCCCGGTTTTAGAGGAGAGTGGGAGCACGCTGAAGTAACGTACAGGGTGTCAGGACAGGAGGCAGGTACGGCACGTTTATCCTCCGTGGGTGGCTCGTGAGGGTCGACGGCAGCCCCTTCCCTCCGGACACCTCAGAGAAGCAGAAGTGTGTACTTGCCCGCAAGCCGGCTATGGTTCTGGAACCCCCAGCTCCTGCGGGGTCCCTGCACAGGGCTCCCTTGTCTGCCGCTCTTCCAGGGACCCGATTTCCCAGCAAGCCTCCAGTGGGGAGGATCTGGACGTCCCTCGGCTTCGAGCACACAGCCAGGTGTGGCTGTGGGCCTGGCAGCTCTGTGGGAAATGGCTTCTCCTCCCACACGCGCCGCCTGTGCTCCGGCGAGGGCGGGAGAGGCCACAGAGCCCCAGGCCTGTCTCACGCACGGGGTCCCGTGGCTCTGTGCTCTGAGTTTCTTCTAAAAGAGATGCTGAAACGCTGTGTCCAAGCTGGGCACGTGGGCGTGAGGTTTGCCTCTGGTGACAGGGCTGTCGCTACTCACAGCACTTCTGACGCCAAACGTGTGGGGTTTTTCCCACAGCGGCCAGTTCTCTGGCAGCAGCAGGGTGTCCTGCGATTCACTTCATTCCGACACTGACTTCCGGAGTCAGTGCAGCCCCCATCAGATGAGGCCCTCCCCGACCTTTGCAAGTGCTGGGCCTCCCATTCTTCTGACCGACCAGCGACAAATCAGGGGTTCCCACGGCCTCCTCCTCAAATTTGATAATTTGCTGGAAGCACTCACAGAACTCAGGGAACATGTTCCTATCACTGGTTTCTTATCAAGGACACAGCTGAGCAACAGTGAAATGGGAGAGAGGCACAGGGCAGGCGTGTCAGGAGGGCGCCCGGAGCCCCCCTCTCCCCGGGAGCCCCCCTCTTCCCGGGAGCCCCCTTCCCGGGAGCAACCCCCTCTCCTTGGGAGCATCCTCTCCCTGGGAGCAGCACCTCCATGTGTCTCCAACCCGGAAGCTCTCTGAGCCCCATTGTGTAGGGTTTCTACAAGGCTCATGGCAGAGGGACTGATGAACTCAGTGGCTGCTGGTGACTGACTCAATCCCCAGCCCTCTGCCCACGCCCTTGGGGGTGGGGCTGAAGGTTTCAGCCCTCTAATCACCAGCTCCCATCCTGAAGCCATCAGGACCCACCCGGAGTCACCTCGTTATCACAACCCAGGTGGACTGAAAGGGGCTTATTATGAATCACAGAACGTCTCTCTCACTCTCACCACTCAGGGTCTTACAAGGCTTTACAACCTCTGTGCCAGGAACCCAGGGTAGAGAACAAATGCACGTTCCTTACTATCCAGTGATAAATGGAAGGGGGCTGTGGGTACCAGGGGGGATCGCGGTCTAAAGACGACCAGGGAAGGCCTTATGGGTTGATACCTGAGACAAGACATGAAGAAATGGGAAGTGAGTGCCAAGCCGAGGGAGCAGCACATGCAAAGGACCAGAGGCAGCTGCTATGTTTAAGGAACATGGAAGAGGTGGTGTGACGGGTCAGACGAGGGAGAGTGCAGGGAGATGAGGTCCCAAGTGCAAGGGCGCAGCTCCCAGGGCCCTGGGAGAGCTAAATGGAGCTGCCGTCAGACGTGGAGCAGGGCTGGGGCAAGCTCAGACCTGGGTCCAGGTGTGGGCTGTGGGCATCCATGTCCACTGACTCAGTCTTGTGTTGTCGCTCTCCTTCTGAGCAAGGAGTCAGTGACCAGCCCTGTGAGCTTGGCACGCTGCCTGTAGGCCCCAGCTTCCTCATCTGTGACAGGAGGGAGGTGCAGGCCCCACCCAGGCGGCTGGTGAGATGGGGTGGGACAGTGCACACTCGAGCTCAGCACAGGGCTGGCAGGGTGAGCGTGGGGTGGACCCACTGGGCTGCGTCACGGCAGCTGCAGGCGCCCAGCTGGAGGCGCGTGACCTTCAGGGTCGGGCCACACTCTCTCGGGCCACCTTTCATGCTCACAGTTTCTCCCCTTGAGCTGGCCGCAGCACGTGGCCCCTGAAAAGTTGCTGGTGAGCACCCCCAGGTCGCAGTCACCCTGGGCTATGTGGTCAGGTGCCCAGAGCCCACTGACCGCTGAGTCTGCTCTCCCTTCGCTCCAGCGGGGAGCCTCTACCAGCTGTGCGCCCGCCGAGTGTCCGAGATCCTCCGAAACAAAGTGCACAGGACGGAGGAAGTGAAGGACGTGGATTTTTATGCCTTTTCCTACTATTATGACCTTGCCGCAAATGTGGGCCTCATAGGTAAGGGTGGGGCTCGGTTGGGCTGTGCAGGGACTTGGGTGTGGGTCCCCGGGTGGAGGGCCCGTCAGTCACATCAGGGTGATAGAAATGGAGGGCGGGGGACGTGTCACTGAGTAGAGAGTAATAGGCCCCCTTTTTATAAATAAGTCAGTTCTCTGAGCCGCTCAGTGCAGGGAGGCTTCCTCGCTGTCGGTTTATTCTCCTTTCGCCGTGTGATTCTCAAACCGTCAGCCACTGGCACCCAGGCCAGCAGGAGGACTCAGCCCACCCCTCAGATCGCCCTCAGGAGCCTGGGGGTATCACCCTGACCCCTCCCCAGCCCGCGATGCCGTCAGGACAGAAGACGGTATCGTGAGTCTGGGACCGGTGCTGGTCAGACCAACTGGAAACCCTCCAGAGGGTTGTGAGGTCACTTCAGTGGGTCGTGACCCGACATGTGTTTTGATGAAATAGATTGAGGATATTAGAACGTGTTGCCCGTGGCAAGGGTGAGAATGTTAATGTCCACAGAAAGCTGCCCTGGAGAGACCGAAGCTGTCAGGTTCCGGCTCGCTGGGCCCCACTGGGCTACACTCTCGGACCCAGTGTGAATGGCAGCCAGCCGGTCCAGGCGGAAGGTGACCTCTCACCCCTCACCTAGGCCCAGGCCCCTCCCTCTGGGGCACCCCAGCAGCTACCCCTCGGCCGCCTGGTCTGCAGGTTCCCTGTAGCTGGAGCCAGGGCACCGTCGTCTGCACGCCGATGCCCAGACGTGCGGCCACCTGCATCTGACCCCCCACCCCCAGGGTACCCCAGGCGCAGGCCCAGGGACCTCAGTGCTGTCTCGCCTCCACGGTGCTGGTGCAGACTGGGTGCCCCGTTTCCTCCACAGATGCAGAGAAGGGAGGCAGCCTTGTGGTCGGAGACTTTGAGACTGCGGCCAAGTACGGTGAGTGGCCTGGAGGCAGGACGCTGGCCCAGGCATGAGGCAGACGCTGGCCCCAGAGCTTCTGGTCGGCCCCTGACTGTCGACCGGACGAGCCTTCGGGGGTGTGAGAGTGTGTAGGGGCCGCTGAGCTAGCTCAGACCGCAGGCCCACCGCGCCCTGTGTGGCCTGGGCAGTGGAGGCAGGCGTTTCTAGTCCCAGTGTTGTGAGGAACAGACTCCCTTGATTTCACTTTTTCTGACTCTTTCTCTGTGACTCAGGTGACCTCAACTCCCCAAAGTGTCCCAGCAGATTCACAATTGCCAGGGACCCCTGCACCACAGGGTCCACTGCCCCCGCTCCACGTTCCCCCACCCAGGAGCCCTTTTCCCCTCAGTGTGCCGGACGGCGGAGACCCAGCCGCCGCGCAGCCCCTTCCTGTGCCTGGATCTCACCTACGTCAGCTCGCTGCTCCACGGACTCGGCTTCCCCGGGGACAAAGTGCTGAAGGTGGGGACTCCCCCGGTGCCCCCAGCCCCCACCCGTCGCGAGCACATGCCCGCCTTTCACACGCACGTGCTCCCTTCCACCCCCCCGCCCCTTGTCTTTTCAAGTTGACCCGGAAGATTGACAACGTGGAGACCAGCTGGGCTCTGGGGGCCACTTTTCATTACATCGACTCCCTGAGCCGACAGAAGAGCCCCACCTTGTAGCAGCCCAGCTGCCAGCCATCCCCGTAGAAGCACTGTCTGCGAGAACAGGCCCCTTTGGGACCCCCAGTGTGCGGGGAGGGGGTCATGGCACAGGCTGAGACCCTCCTCCCCGTGACCTCACAGACCGGCCCCTGGACGTGCTGGAACACGGCCCAGGACTTGTTTCCCGGTGGCCAGTGACCAGACAGGGTAAGGGGCACAGGCTGAGGCCAGGGTGGCACAGCCGCTGTCCCCACCGTCCCATCGCAGGGCTGGGGCGGCTGTGACACACGTCCGGTGACAGGAGTCTTGTTTTGTCCCACTGCCCCCAGCGGGAGCCCCCTGGGCTGGTGGGCCAGGCGTCTCCTCCGTGGGTGTAGACTGTGACGTCATCCAGAAGCTGCTTCCTTGGGTCCTCGGGTGGCTCAGGGTTAGCTGGCCAGTTGGCGCTGAGACTGGAAAGAGGGGCTGGAGGAAATGCCTCTTTGTGGCCCGTGTGCCCTGGCTTCTCGAAGCGGTCTAAACGTGAGCGTGAGCTGCTGTGAGATATCTGTGTCTGTGAGTGAGTGATGTCTGTGTGGTGCTGCGTGCTCGTGTAGCAGCTGTGTTCTGAGCCCAGTGGATGTATCGCTGCCCTGAGCCATTTGCAGCCCAGCGGTGTCAGTCGGCCTGGAGCCCCAGATGCACCCTCTCACGGCCCGTCCCCGCAGGCTCGCAGGATGCTGGCTGAGCTGTGCACGGGATGCTGTGTCCCAGGCCCGCAGCCGTTCCTGTGGCATATGCACTATTCACGGAATAAGCTGAACCTCATGTGTTCCACTTGAAATAAAGGGTTTTCCAGGGTTTCTGCTCCTCTGATTCCTCTCGGTGAGCACCAGCCGTGTCCCTCCACCCCGGGTGTCAGGCACCTGAGGTCCCTGTTCACCAAAGTTTAAACAAAAACCTGCCCAAGTGGGTGACATGTGATGGCAGGATTAAATCCTGTCTGTACATCTTGGGGAGACAACAGCAGACGGACACACAGAAGCCCCCGTCGGGCCCTCCTGGCGTCCCCTGTCCGGGACTGGCCCTGTGGAGGCCCAGGCTGTTCTGGGGTCTGGCCGGGCAGAGCCCCCTCGACTGTGACTCGCGGCACTGCCGGGTGAGGATCTGGGCTCATCACCTCCGGCGGCCGTGGGGTCTGGAGCGAGCGCCGAGCTCCAGGTTACAGTGTGTTCAGCAAGGATCTGGCTTTAATCCGGGACAGTCGGAAGGGGATCACGGGCCGGACAAAGACTGGACAGACCCCTCCCAGGGCTGCAGCGGGTCCAGAGTGACGTGACTGCTGAATAAGCCCACGTGTTAGGCCTGTGGACACGGATCCCTGACCCTGGAGTGGGCAGGCCCAGGAGAGGGATGCAAGTGTACAACCTGAGAAGCGCTAAGCCTGCAGGACAGCCACGTGGGGAGTCCCCACCCCCTCCTGCGTGTCCTGACCCAGTCTGGGTTGGGGCGTTGCCACAATCACAACCCTAGAGGGCTGGAGGGAGGCCACCAGGATGCAAACACTGGAAACTGGAGCCAGCTGTCCTCTGCCCGGTGGTTTGCCTGAAGTGTCAATACTGGGGTAGGGGGCAGAGGTCTGCATGCGACACAGCAGGAAAAGACAGAGCAGGAAGATGCTTAGCCACGTCAGCACTAAAGCTCCAGGCTCTACTTGACAAGGACATGAAAACCAGCTCCCCTCCACCCAGTACCCCTGCCTTGGTGGGCCTCCCAGCCCCTTCCTTCCATGATACCTTACAGTTTAGATACTTAATGGACTCCAGAGGCAAGGAATCAAAAATGCATGAAGGCAGAAGTGAAAATTGATTTGGTCTGTTTATAGGTTGGTGATCTCACATCTGAAAGAAATAAACAACTGGACTTTTCCCGAGAGATTCCCAAATAAGTCATGGAATGTTTTGAGCTGAGCAGAATATGCAAGTCATTCACTGAGTGTCTTTGTGATAATGAAGTAGGCTCTTGTTTTTTAAAAATAGCCACACGTGCACATCCCAACACGTGAGTGATGCATATGCATGAAGAGGCTCCCGCCTACACGCCCTGCCCGTGTTTCCCGCACCCCACCTTCCCGCCCTCACTCAGAACAGCTGCCCCGTCTGGAGGACAACCCCGCGGTGTCCAGATGTTTGCACTCCCACACCCGTGTGTGTGAGCTGGCCTGACATTGCGGACCCAACTGCAGGAACGTGCTTTATTTTGTCTTAGGGTGCTTCTTAGAGGGGATTTTAATAAGGAATTTAAAATCTAAATTAAATTGCAGCTTGAGCTGAATGATGGTGGAGAGGCTCGGATCAACATAAATTAGAAAATAATGGAATTAAACTGATTTTTACTCCCTATATGAAATGTACCCTCTCGATACTCAGGATAGTTCAACCTACTTCCCCTTTGTCTTCATGGGGTTAAGTATCTTGAGAAAATAGAAAATGTGCCGGGAGCTCTGTGTCTTAGGTGACTCACTGAGGCGTCCCACTGGGAGACCCAGCCTGGACTTCTGGGGTCCAGTTCTGAGGGGGTGTTGTGTGGAGTTGGGGTCTATCTTCCCTGCCCTCCTGGAGGAGATGGACGAGTCTTAGGGGTGATATAAACGGAGTGGTTGAAGGGGCAGCCTTGCTGATCTAGGGAACTGCTCGAGGTGACAAGCACCTGTGAAGATCAGGCCCTGGTGGGAGCAAAGTCCTTTAAGAAGCAACACTTTTCCAGAAGACAGAGTTGTGAGACCCCTGGAGGAGCTTCCAGAAGGACTTCACTTGAAATACCCCCAAGGGTTTGCCTGCTGCCGTTATGCCACCTCATGCAGAATGGGAACAGCTTCCCCAGGCAAGACATCATGTCTTGAACTGTTCTTTTCTTAACTGAGGTACAATTGACATATAACATTGTATCAGTTTAGGTGTACAACATAATGATTCCACATTTGTATATGTTGTGAGGTGATCACTGATAAGTCTAGTTAACATCTGTCACCGTACATAGTTACAGAATGTTTTTTCTTGTGATATCTTAGCAACTTTCAAATGTACAGTACAATATTATTAACTATGGCCACCATGCTGGACGTTACGTACCCAGGGCTTTTATTTTATAACTGGAAGTCTGTACCTTTTGATCTATTTCACCCAGCCCCCCACGCCTTACCTCTGGAAACCACCAGTCTGATCTCTGTTTCTATGACTTCCGTTTTCTAGATTCCACATGTGTGATCATATAGTATTTGTCTTTCTCCGTCTGACTTATTTCACTTAGCATACTGCCCTCTAGGTCTATCCATGTTGTCGCAAATGGCAAGATTTCATTCTTTTTTTACGGCTGAATAATATTTCACAGTTTTTCATCCATTCATCCAGCAATGGACACTTAGGTTGCTTCCATATCTTGGCTACTGTAAATAATGCTGCTATGAACATTGGGGTGCATGTATCTTTTCTAATTAGTGATTCCATTTCCTTTGGCTATATTCCCCGAAGTAGGATTGCTAGATCATACGGTAGTTCTATTTTCTATTTTTTAAGGAACCTCCAGATCATTTTCCACAGTGGCTGCTGCAATTTATATTCCCACCAACAGTGCACAAAGGTTCCCTTTTCTCCACCTCCTTGCCAACACTTCTCTCTCGTCTTTTTGATAGTAGCCATTCTGACAAGCGTGAGATGATATCTCATTGTGGTTTTGATTTGCATTTCCCTGATGATGAGTGTGCTGAGTGTCTTTTCGTGTACCTGTTGGCCATCTGTATGTCTTCTTTGGGAAAATGTCTATTCAGATCCTCTGCCCATTTTTAAACAGATTGTTTTGTTTTTTGCTATTGAGTTGTATGAGTTTGTTATGTAATTTGGATATTAGCCCCTTTTCAGAGATATGATTTGTAAATATTTCCTCCCCTTCAGTAGGCTGCCTTTTTTTTTTTTTTTTTTTTTGCCGTACGCGGGCCTCTCACTGTTGTGGCCTCTCCCGTTGCGGAGCACAGGCTCCGGACGCGCAGGCTCAGCGGCCATGGCTTACGGGCCCAGCCACTCCGCGGCATGTGGGATCTTCCCAGACCGGGGCATGAACCCACGTCCCCTGCATCAGCAGGCAGAGTCCCAACCACTGCACCACCAGGGAAGCCCAGTATGCTGCCTCTTTGTTTTGTTGACAGTTTGCTTTGCTCTGCAGGGCAGGAACATTTTAAATTGTGGCTGCTTTGCCAGATTTCCCTACAACTCCACTGGCAGCCCTGGTTCCTGCTTCCCAAGCCCTCATCAACACAATCATGGCCAAGCTGTTTGCTCTGCCATTCTGTCAGGTAAACAATGAAAACTGATAGTTTTACTAGGTACTGATCTAATTCATCTTGTGTGCGTGTGTCTGAGTATTTCCTTTTCTGTGAACAGGAACATGTACATGTCCTTCTGTACATGTCCATCTGTACATGTCCATTGCCAATTATTCTGTAAGAGTATGGTCATTTTCTTACTGATTTTAAGAGATTTTTATATATTAAGGAAATCAGCTATCGTGGTAGAATGTGTTGCAAATTTTTCCCCATTTTATTATTACTTTTTGACTTTACAATATTTTTTCAATACACAATTTTACTATGTTAATGTATTTAAATACATCTAATTGTTTGTTTGGGGTTTTTTTGGCCGTGCTGTGAGGCTTGTGGGATCTTAGTTCCCCAACCAGGGCTTCAACCCAGGCCCCGGCAGTGAAAGCACCAAGTCCTAACCATTGGACCACCAGAGAATTTCCTAAATGTATCTAATTTATTACAGTTTGATACAATTTATCTTATTTGATGAATTCTGGGGTTTGTGTCATAATTAGAAAGGCTTCCCCAATGAGACAGTTTTAAAAGTTAACCAAACAGTGTTTTTAAAATGTAGTTTTAGTTTTTACATTACTTTAAGAACCCCCCACACATGCTTTTGAGTACTCTCAGGCACAGCAAATCATTGTTTCGGGGTGGATATGATTTTTAGAACAATTTCAGAATCATTGGAAGGCAAATATGATACTCGAACTGGGATAATACCATTTTTGGATAAAATCAGGGATGGCAATAAAATCCTGAGGCATTCCCAAAGGGAACTTTCAGAAGGGTGCAGAATCATCACAGGTCAGTAATATAAATACAGAGTCTCCCGAGGTAAGAACTGTGAAAAGCCACACTTGGGTGTGCAACTTGTGGTAAAGTTGTTTTTAAATGACTTGTTTGGAGACCATGAAATGTGAGGAGTGTTCATCCTTGTAGAGGACACTCTGTTTTCTCCTTCTACTCCACTCACCCCTCACTCTGCTCTCAGTGCTTCACCCTGAGACCAGACGCGTGGGGCTTTTCCCACCAGGCAAATCTCAGACACCAGCTGGGTGCGCAGCATTCAACTCCGTTCTGACACCATCTACCTGGAGGCGGCGTCAGACCCCACAGGTGAGGGCTCAGTCCTGCAAGACTGCCCGCCCTTCCGAGGCCCTTCTCAAGTCCAGGTAGTCAGCTGGGCTTCTGATCGACCAGCTGTAAATCAGAGGTTCCTATGACCCCCTCCTGAGATTCTGTAGTTTGCTAGAGAGACTCACAGAATTTAGGAAAACGGTTTAGTTCTTATTGCCAGTTTATCACAAAGGATACAAACCAACAGGCAGGCAGAAGAGACACGAGGGGACGGCATCGGGGAGGGTGCGGGGCTCCCACACTACCCGGGCCCACCACCCTCCCGACTCCTCACCACCCTGGGAGCTCTCCGAACCCTGTACTCTGGGGGTTTTTATGGAGGCCTCTCATTACCTAGGTTTGATTGATTAAGTCATTGATCTCCAGCCCCTGTCCCCACCCCAGAGGTTGAGCCTAGGAAAGGCGGAATCTCTGAGCGCTCTAATCACTTGGTTGGTTCCCCTGTGGTTACCTAGAGGCTTTCCAAAAATCATCTCATTAATGCAAATTCAAGTATGATTGAAAGGGCTAATAGGACTGAGGACAAAAGACCAAATGCAACAAAAGATGCTCCCATTGCTCTTATGCTTAGGAAATCCCAAGGGTTCGGGGAGCTGTGAGCCAGGAGAAGGGATGAAGACCAAACATATATTTCATACTATAAATCATGACATCACAGGCCTGGAAAGAGGCTGTAGGTGGGTGGGGTTCCCACAGCCCTCCTCAATACTGTAAGGGTTGGAAATTCCCTGGTGGTCCAGTGGTTAGGACTCCTCGCTTTCACTGCCTAGGGCGCAGGTCCGATCCCTGGTCAGGGAACTAGGATCCTGCAATCCGCCTGCCCTCCCCCCTCAAAAAAATACTGTAAGAATTATCAGAGCCTGGCCCCGCCTGTGTGGCTCCAGAGGCCGGAGCTCAGCCTACAGGGAAGTTGCTGATGAGGAAAGATGTCCTGAAAGAAGACGGCTCTTCATTCACACACGTCAGCATTCAAGGGTGCCCGAGAAAGGGGTCCCTGCTTGGGGTGAGAGGTCAGAATCGGGCACCTCCAAGTCCTCTTCACACTCAAGGTCCTTGGATTCGCCTTGAAAATTACGTTGAGTTTGTGGCGGGATAAGCACACCACATGTAGCATCTCTCTATTTTGAGCTACAGTAACGACAATGGCTTGTGTTGATGGAGAGCTTACTGGGTGTCAGGCATGGAGCCAGTGATTTCATCATCACAGCAGCCACGGGCAGGTACCCGTCATCTCTGTCACACAGCCCAGAGGCTGGGACTGTCTGAGCTGAAGGTCAGTGGCTGAGGAGATGAAGGGCCCCACTAGGACCCAGGTCTGGAGGCTTCCAAACCCCAAGCTGGTGTGCCTCCCAAGTTAAGAGTGTCTCCAGGGCTTCCCTGGTGGCGCAGTGGTTGAGAGTCCGCCTGCCGATGCAGGGGACGCGGGTTCGTGCCCCGGTCCGGGAAGATCCCACATGCTGCGGAGTGGCTGGGCCCGTGAGTCATGGCCGCTGAGCCTGCGCTTCCGGAGCCTGTGCTCTGCAACGGGAGAGGCCACAACAGTGAGAGGCCCGCGTACTGCAAAAAAAAAAAAAAAAAAAGAGTGTCTCCAGATGAAATTTTTCATCACATCAGACCTTGCATGTAGCTATTTATCAAAAGCAGGTTTCTCTGCTGAAGAATCAATCATCACGATCTTAATGAGCATGGAATACTTTTATATATATATAAATTTATTTATTTTTAACTGCGTTGGGTCTTCATTGCTGCGCAGGCTTTCTCTAGTTGCAGTGAGCGGGGGCTACTCTTCATTGCGTTACACGGCTTCTCATTGTGGTGGCTTCTCTTGTTGTGGAGCACGGGCTCTAGGCACTCGGGCTTCAGTAGTTGTGGCACGCAAGCTCAGTAGTTGTGGCTCATGGGCTCTAGAGCACAGGCTCAGCAGTTGTGGCGCACGGGCTTAGTCGCTCCGCGGCATGTGGGATCTTCCTGGACCAGGGATCAAACCCGTGTCCCCTGCATTGGCAGGTGGATTCTTAACCACTGCACCACCAGGGAAGTCCAAGCATGGAATATTTAGAAAAATAGTTATAGAGTCAAGAGAAATAAAAACTAGCTCCAGGCCTGACTGCCTCTATCATTTTAACAGTCCCTGATGTCTTGCTTTTCTGTGTTATTGATTGGCGGATAGAGGTTTCTGTCTAAGAGCTTAAGTGCAGTCCTGTAAACCTTAGTGTCTGCCTCAGATCGATGTGGCTCAGAAGCAGATATCCCCCTATAAGGTATTCTCTCCGGAGGCCTCTCTGAAGGTCAGGAGAGCGCCAGAGCTGCATGTTTGTGGCACAGAACACAGGCAGTGGGATGGCTCCAAACATAACTTTCAGGGCTCGAGGTGCTCAGCACGTATGGCTGGGGGTTCTCCAGACCCACCCAGAGGACAGCTCAGGATCAGATGGGTTTGCGCATGAGAATGCCAGAGCTCAGAGGCATGCAGGGACTTGTTCTAAAGCAACAAGGAGAGAGGGGAATATAAACCAGGGTTTTCAGCTTTCTGGGGAGGAAGAGATTTCTAATGATTTTTTAAAATGACTCTGTATGCATTGGAATATTATTTGGCAGTAAAAATGACATAATCTATAACATGGATGAACCTTGAAAACTTTAGGTCAAGTGAAAGAAGCCAGACACAAAAGATCACATATTGCCTGATTCTGTTTACGGAAAATGTCCAGAAGAAGCAAAATCCATAGAGACAACACGCAGACTGGTGGTCGCCTGGGGCTCTGGGTGGGGATGGGGGAGAACTGGGAGTAGCTGCTAATTGGGGGCGGATACAGGGTATTGGGGGGTGATGAGAGGGTTCTAAATTTAGATTATGGTGATGGTTGTACAACTCTAAAAATACTAAACACTATTGAATCAGGCTCTTTAAGTGGGTAACTTATAGTATGTGAGTTACATCTCAATAAAGCAGCTTAAAAACTGGACTGGAACTCTGGGAAGGGAGCTGCCTAAAACAGTAGGTTTCCCCGCAGAAAGTTCCCCTCATGCTTAACCACATCTTATCATTTTGTTCCAGTCTGAAAGCACAAGATCCTTTCTTCCTTTTTCAACTCTTAGGCTTTTTTAAAAATTGATTTCTTTAAATTAATTCATTCATTTTAATTTAATTGACATATAACACTATATTGGTTTCAAATGTACAACATAATGATGCAATACTTGTATACATTGTGAAATGATCACCACAAGTCTAGTTACCATCCACCACCTTACATAGTTACAAAATTTTTTCCTTTTTTTTTCTTGTGATGACAACTTTAAGATCTACACTCTTAGCGACTTTCAAATATGCAATACAGTATTATTAACTATGGTCACCATGCTGTACATTACATCCCCAGGACTTATTATTTTATAACTGGAAGTTTGTACCTCTTGACTCCCTTCACCCATCTCACCCACCCCCGCCCCCCACCTCTGGCAGCCACCAATCTGTTCTCTGTATCTATGAGCTTGGTTTTCTGGTTTGTTTGTCTGTTTCGTTTTTTAGATTCCACATACAAGTGAAATCATACAGTATTTGTCTTTCTCTGTCTGACTTATTTCAATTAGCATAACATCCTCTAGGTCCATCCATGTTGTCGCAAATGGCAAGAGTCCCTTCTTTTTCATGGCTGAGCAGTATTTGCTTGTATACACATACCACATCTTTATCCATTCATCCATCAATGGACACTTAGGATGTTTCCATATCTTGGCTATTATGAATAGTGCCGCAATGAACATAGGGGTGCATATATCTTTGAATTAGTGTTTTTGTTTTCTTTGGATAAATACTGAGGAGTGGAATTGCTGGTTCAAATGGTAGTTCTATTTTTTGTGCCAGGTCTTAGTTCCTGCATGTAGGATCTTCGTTGCGGCATGCAAACTCTTAGTTGGGGCATGAGGGATCTAGTTCCCTGATCAGAGATCGAACCCAGGACCCCTGCACTGGGAACGTGGAGTCTTAGCCACTGGACCACCAGGGAAGTCCTTCTTTTTAGTTTTTTGAGGAATCTCCATACTGTTTTCCATAGTGGCTGCACATTCCCACCAACAGTGCACAGGATTCCCTTTTCTTCACATCCTTGCCAACACTTGTCTTTTCATGCACTTGGCCATCTGTATGTCTTCTTTGGGAAATTGTCTATTCAGATTCTCTGCTCATTTTTTAATCAGGTTGTTTGTTTTGTTTCTGTTTTTGTTTTTGCTTTGCTATTGAGTTGTATGAGTTCTTTATGTATTTTAAATATTAACCCCTTATCAGATATGTGATTTGCAAATATTTTCTCCCATTCAGTAGGTTGCCTTTTCATTTTGTTGATGGTTTCCTTTGCTGTGCAGAAGCTTTTGAAAGACTTGTACACTGCAAACTATACGACATTGATGAAAGAAATTGAAGAAGACACAAATAAATGGAAAGATATTTCATGCTGTTTGGTTTGGGTGGAGTCCTACCAGGAACTCCCACTGGGAAAACAAGAGGATATTTGGCTCCACAGGAAATTTGGGGGGCAGAGAGGGAAGGTCAGTGTCCTGGGTTAGCAGTGCAAATAGGCTTTCAGCAAGAAGACTTCCTTCACTTCTCTCTTGGATGGACCCTTCATACTCAGCTCAAAGCTTCAGCTGGAATGTCTCTGCACAGAATGAATCTCAGGAGGAACTCAGTGTTGCTTCCTAGAGGCTTGGATTTGCAAAGGCTTCCTGTTTGATGGAGGCTGTTTTTGGTACTTAAGCTCATTCTAGCTTTTACTTCTGACCTAGTGAGTTTTTTTTTTTAAAGAATATAGAGGTATTTTCATACAGTAAAATGCACAGATCTTAAGAATAGAGGTCAAACCACTGTGACAGATACTCTCATATAGCCCATATCCCTATTCTGTCACCCCAGAAACTCCCTCTACCCTTGGCCCCTGGGGGACCGTTCTGAATTCCATCACAACACATTACCTTTGCCAATTCTGGAACTTCATGTCAATGAAATTGTACAATATGTGCTCTTCTGTGTCTGGCCTTCCACTTGGCATAATGTTTGTGAGACTCACCGGTGTCATTCCTTTTTATGGTTGAGTTAGTATTCCACTCTTTCAATATCTTACTTTGTTTCTTCACTTTCCTGTTGATAGTCACCTGGGCTGTTTCCAGTTTGGGGCGTTAGTGATAAGGCTCCTGTGGACATCCTCGCACAAGCTGTTTTGTGGGCACAGGTTTTTATTTCTCTTGGATGGATACCTAACAGTAGAATGGCTGGGCCACGTAGTAAGTGTATGTTTAACTACTGATTATTTTATTATGAAAAACTGCTGCACTGTTTCCAACGTGGCTGTAATGGTTACACTTCCTTGAGCAGCACTCCACCGCCTCACCACCACTCTGTGCTGTTGGTCACTTTCTTTTTTTCTTTCTTTTTTTTAAAGGCTGCTTTTTTTTTTTTTTTTAAGAGCATTTATTTAGTTAGTTTATTTTTGGCTGCGTTGGGTCTTAGTTGTGGCACGCGGGATCTTCATTGAGGCACACGGGATCTCTCCTTGCGGCACGCGGGCTCTTCCTTGCGGTGCGCGGGCTTCTCTCTAGTGTGGCGCACGGGTTCCAGGGCGTGTGGGCTCTGTAGTTTGCAGCATGCAGGCTCTCTCATTGAGGCGTGCGAGCTCAGCAGTTGTGGCACGTGGGCTTAGTTGCCACGTGGCATGTGGGATCTTACTTCCCTGACCAGGGATCGAACCTGTGTCCCCCGCATTGGAAAGCGGATTCTTTACCACTGGACCACGAGGGAAGTCCCTGTCGGTCACTTTCATGTTGACCAGACCATTGTATGTAGCAGGTAAGTCCTGCTGCCTGCTGGGGTTTTAATGTGCGTTTTCCCAATGTGATCTAGTGAATTTTAAAGAGGCTTCAAGAATTCTGCCCAGGCCAGCCACCTCCCACGCCTCAGTCCACCCTCGCCTGGAATGCGGCACGTAGAACCATGGGCATTCGCTCTATTTGGGGTACATTCATGGGGCCTGCGAGTGTGAGGCAGTGCTGGGGACATGGGGCCCTCCCCCAGGAGCATACACTCCAGGTCAGGGGCAGCACCCTCTGTAAGGGGCAGATTCAGGCCATACAGTCTCTGTCACGATGCTCAGATCTGCCGTGGATGTGTGAAAGCAGCCCTAGAGAAAATATAAAGGAATGAGTGTAGCTGTATTTGTAGACACTGAAATTTGGATTTCATGTAATTTTCGTACATCATGAATTATTCTTCTTTTCACTTGTTTCAATCATTTAAAAATGTAGGGCTTCCCTGGTGGCACAGTGGTTAAGAATCCACCTGCCAATGCAGGGGACACAGGTTTGAGCCCTGGTCCGGGAAGATCCCACATGCCATGGAGCAGCTAAGCCCGTGCGCCACAACTACTGAGCCTGTGCTCTAGAGCCCACGAGCCACAACTACTGAGACCATGTGCCAAAACTACTGAGCCCACACGCCTAGAGCCCTTGCTCTGCAACAAGAGAAGACACCACAATGAGAAGCCCGCACACCACAACGAAGAGTAGCCCCTGCTCGCCACAACTAGAGAAAGCCCGCGTGCAGCAACAAAGACCCAACACAGCCAAAAATAAATAAATAAAATAAATAAATTTATGAAAAAAAATAAAAACGTAGACAGCGTTCCTAACTTAAGGGCCACATAAAAACAGGTGGTAGGCCAGCCTGGGCTGAGGGTGGGCAGAGGCAGCCCCCCGAGATGCAGCTCGAAACCAGGCCGCAGGACCTTCACTTCAAATCCGCCCCTCCAGTGAGGGACTCCCCAGGGGTGAGGGCTGCAGAGGGCAAGATCCAGACCAGGGAGGCCTGTGGATATTGGTTGTGTGTCCTTCGCCGCCCCTCACAGCCCCACAGGCTCCACAGTTCGGGGGCTCCTTCTCTCTCCCCACCCCCAGCTCTCTCACTGACCCCAGCTCTGACCACTTCCCCTTCTGCCTGGTCCCTTTGGGATGGGACACATAAGAATGCCTGCCCGCTGCAGTCGGGTGCCTGCCTTCACCTGTCCCCCCAAGTCCCCCAGGCCCAGCCTGAGGACCTGCTAGGGAGGGGCTGAGGCTGGTTTACCAAGCTTACCTGGCTGGGGTTGTGGTTTGCAGGAGCTGTGCTGGGCTCAGCCCTCTGCGGAGGGGCTGTGCTGTCTGTAGCCTGGCTAGGATGATTCTGGGGAGTGTCTGGGAGGCAGGGGAGCCCATGAGGAAACTACCACAGGAATCCCAGCAAGAGGACCCAAAAGAGCAGCTAAGGATGGACTAGATACATAGGGAATAAAATGGCTGGAGGACCCAGACTTCGTCTTGGAGGACCGGCTCCTGAGAGAGAGTCCTTGGGAGCTTGGGAGAGAAGGCAGGCCCACCAGGCCTGATGTTATTGGCACTCGATATGTGAGCAAGCAGGAAGGCTTTGGCCTAAAGAAGGATCTGGAGCCCCGTTGGGTGTGGAGGGAGGGCAAGGAAACAGGATGAGCTGTGGAGAAAGATGGTGGAAGGCCCTGGGCCGCACCTGTGACCCCTCCCCACTGGGGCCCTGCCCCAGGACCACACCCACAGACACTCCCCACATGGGGGAGCTCCCACGTGTGCAGTGATGAGCTTGCACACCACATGTCATCGAGCTTTTCCAGATGCCACGGATTCACCCACTCCCCCTCCCTGCGACCCCTCCCCCCAGCTATGTCCACCTCTAACGCTCAGCGCCATCCTAGGTCTACAGGCCCAGAGATTGGCCAGTCTTAGAAACTCAGTGAGTGGAATCCTTCAGGCTGTGCTCTTTAGCGCTGCCCACTCTCACTCAGCACTGTTCGTCTGCGTATTGGATGTGGTCTATCATTCTCACGGCTGGGGACTGTGCAACTGTGGGAACATGCCACAGTTCATTTATCAGTCCAGCATTGGTGGGCATTTGCGTGGTTTCCAGTTTGGGACTGTTCTGAATATTTGAGTATTATGAGCATTTCTGTACATGCCTTCTGGTTGGTATAAGCATTCATTTCTGTTGGGTATTTTCTCTGGACTAGAATTGCTGGGTCAGAAGTAGGTGTTTGTTTAGCTTCAGTGAATACTGCCAGTTTTTCAATGTTAAACCAACCTGTAAGGACTCTCCTTGATGCAGAGACCCCAGAGGCCAAGATAGGATCAGGGAGGAGCAGTGGGAGCAACACTGAAGCCGGGGACCCGAAGAAGGCCCTGGGGAACAGCAGCGGTGGTGCTAGTGGGTGTAGACTGGAGGGTTGCTGGTGAGAGTGAGCAAGAGGGCCCCAGATGAGGACCTGCAGGTAGGAACCAGGTGAGCAGCTTTAGGGAGGGGGACGAGCAGGAGGAGACACCGTCTCAGGGAGTGGACATGAAGAGAGTTGCTGGCAGGAAGGGGCCATAAGTCCAGGACCTCACCCTCAGCTCTGGAAGTTGAGAAACTCAGCAATACTCCTTCACCCAGGGGTCGGTGCCCGGCCCCTCCAGCAGGCCCCTCCCATCCTGCGACCCCGCCCTTCCTCAGGCCCCGCCCCTCACGTGGTCCGGCGCAGTGCGCAGGCGCACCCTCTGCACCTCCCTTCCTCGCCGCCGCAGCGCAGTGCGCAGGCGCGGCCTGGCAGCCGGCGAAGCTGCAGCATCCTCCGTGCGGGCGTGTCCCCGCGGCTTATCTTGCCCTCCTCCTCCTCGTCCTCCTCGGACTGCCGGCGCGATGGCGAAGCCGCTGACGGACGGCGAGAGGCGGAAGCAGATCAGCGTGCGCGGGCTGGCGGGGCTGGGCGACGTGGCCGAGGTGCGGAAGAGCTTCAACCGGCACCTGCACTTCACGCTCGTCAAGGACCGCAACGTGGCCACGCGCCGCGACTACTACCTGGCGCTGGCGCACACGGTGCGAGACCACCTGGTGGGCCGCTGGATCCGCACGCAGCAGCACTACTACGAGCGCGACCCCAAGGTGAGGCTGCACCGGGGTGGGGAGAGACCCCCGGTGAGGAGGGACCTCCCCGCGAGATGGGGAGAGACCCCCCCCAAGTGAGGATAGACCCACGGGTGAGGAGAGACCCCCTAAGATGGGGAGTGACACCCCGCCCCACCCCCCCCCCAACCCCCCGGAGTTGAGGAGAGATCACCGGGTGAGACGGCCCCGCACACGGCGTCGCCTAACCCTCACCTCCCGTACTGGGCGGCCTGGAGCCCTGTGGTTGGGGCCTGCTGTCCGGGCGGGCAGAGATGGGGGGCGTCACTGGGAAGCCTGCTGAGGAGAAGGAGCCCGCAGTGATGGGCTCTGACTTCCAGGCGTTCACACCTGCCTTGAAGAACTTCACTTAGCTTAAGGTTGGCCGACGTTAAGGAATTGTTTTCTTTTTACATTTTACACACATGTAGGTTTATGGTAGAAAAGTACAAAATACACGAGAGAAAATGTGCTGATCACCTCCGTTATTAACTGTGTTAAAATATAGGTGCATGTCCTTCTACATCTTTTCCTGTTCTTGAATATATATGCACACTTTTAAAAAGCATGTTGTATATACAATTTTGTGGCTCTTCTGTTTCATTCATCAACATTTGTAGCTTTTTCAACAGCTTTCCAAGTCAGTAAATATGATTCTCCAAAGTGGTAGTTTTCGGTTTGATGGGTATGGGCTTGGCCAGGCCCCTGCTACCAGTTTTGTTGGTTGGTTTTTGTTTTTTTCCTCTTGACCATGGAAAGTTTTATCCTTTCTACTATACTAATGTAGAGTGAAAACTGGTGAGGAAAGGACACACTTGCAGGCCTGAAGCCAATTTGCAAAGATTTGACTTGCAGTGCACACCTGAGCACTGGGCAGTCGCTTTGTTGATAGTATTTTACAGTATTTTTGTAGGGCGTTAAGAAATGTTTAATAATTGCTAAGTCTGAGATTGGTTGCCTTTCCAAACTTATTCTGGGGCACTCTTTTTTCCTAAAAGAGAGGTGGTAAAAAGGACAGATTTGTTAGAATACCAACTAGGATCTTCATATTTAGTATGCAAGACAGTGAAGAATGGAGTGGCACCAAATGGCTGAAACAGGTTATTTCAACAAGGGCTTGGGATGACTTTGCCAGGGAAACTGGCCAACAGGCAGTGGCTCCCCCAGAATTCCCTGCTGATGGCAGAGCTCTGATTTGCAATATCATTGTTATTCATGTAGCAGGTGACATCTCTGACGGCATATTCAAGGGTATTTCCCTGCAGCTGGACCAGAACACACTGCAACACCGTGGGGTCCCATTACAGTGTTTATTTATATTTAGATCCTGAAAAGGCTAGTGATGGGCTCAGGGATTACAGAAATAACCTTTCATGAACAGGATTAAATCCCTCTAACAAAACAGGTTTGCTCATCCTCACTGATTGCTATGGTGGCTATAGGTGTAAACCTTTCTCTTCTTTAAAGCCACACAGCCTGTAAATGGAAGGTTGTTTGCTTGTCCTGGATAGGAAGGTCATCTGAAAGTGGAAACTTGGAATTTGAGTGCTTCAGTCTGGCTAATTCATGTTGAAAATAAGCTCATCATCTCCTTTTTCTGCAAAAGTTACATGTTTGCTTGTAAAGGACAAGGAACAGTTCTCCCAATAAGAATCCTGCAGAGCCACACCCCCAGCCTAAGAACGGCTTCAAGGATGTGAACCACTGCACTGCAGACTTAGGCAGCCTGAAGATCTAAACAATAAGTTAAAGTGCTTGTATTTAATATTTTTATTTACTTCAAAACAGTTATGCAAGTCCTTGTGATTATTGGAGAAAAAATTAGAAAACACAGATAAGCCAAAAGGAAAAAATTAACTGTAATCTCACCACCTAGTGGTAACACTGTAAATGCTACAAACATCTTGTGTTCCACATCTTTTTTTCTGTGCGGGTAGAAACATTTGTTTTTATTACACAAACTAGTATAGTGCTATGCTGCACCTATTGTTTCATAACTCTCAAGCACTCTATTTTTGGTAATAGTAGAAACGGTTGAAGCTCAGTGTTCAGAGGAAGAGTTTTCAAGTAAGCTGCCTGACAAATCAGCAAGTCAAAAAATCAGGCTAAAATTAAGAAGTCTGCTCTTGGCAGGAGGCAGGCTTAGTTCTAAAGTCGGCTCCAGGCGTCTCTGAAGTGATGGCAAGGTCAGGACTCCACTGCAAACTCAGGGACGGAAAAGAGCTGGGTGGTGAGGGATGGCTCACAGAAATCCAGGCTCCTCCTGGCTTTACCATTTGGCCTGTTTGACCCTTGGGCTTGGGTGGATTTCTTAACCTTTCTTGGTCTCAGTTTCTTCATCTTTAAAATAAGGAAGGTCAAGCTAGGTAATCCATCCCTGAGTACCTTGCCGTTCTAAAACATTACAGCTTTGTGTTTGCTGATAAAATGTTTCCACTTTATATTAACATTCCATCCAAAAAGAATTTGAGAATGCTTAAGCAAGATATGCTGCAAAAGTTTCAACTTCATAGAAGACCTCAAAGAGAAAGTTGGGGCAAGACAGTAAGGGTAGGAAAGTGGGTTAAGTTCAGATACATGGTCAGGAGACAAAATGCAGATGTAAGTTCTGGCAACCAAAGCAAATTGCAGATCATGCCCAGTTATGGGAGTCGTGGAATCTCTGCAGTAAATTCTAGAATGAGCAGATGCGAGATTTCTTCCATGGGTCTTTAAAGGAGATGTTGTACGATGTGGACAGCTGGCCTGATTGCATCCTTGTAGTGGATGGACTGGCCAGTTTACCATGGCTCTTCCCCATGAGCTCTTGGCATAACCGTAATGGTGGACTAAGGAAAGGAGCTCTACCACTGGGTCCGAACAGCTGTCCTAAATATTTCTAGTAAGATAATCATGATGAATACAATTAATCTTACGGTTTGGCTGGATCTGGGAGTTAAAGGAAGATGATCTAGAGCAGTTTTTTGTTGCCTTGGCTGCACACAACCCCTCCTTCTGAAATTTTGTTTGAATTAGGCAGGAGTGGGTCCAGCACTGGGATCTTTTTGACCCACTCAACTGTTCTGATGTGTTTGCCCTCATCTGTGTGAAGTTGACCTTGTATCCCACGGGCAAGCTTCCCTGATAGCAGAGAGCTCAGAGTTACTTTCTCTGGCCAGAAGCCGGGGAGGGGCAGATGTTTCATGTTGCTGATTACCCTGACAGCTTGCCAAATGGAAGGTAGGCTGAAGCTGTCATTTATGAGATTAGGAAGCTTTGGGTGTGTGCCGTGATTTTTCTTGCAAGACAGTCTAGCCTCTGCTCCTGCAGGCTGTGATGGTTAATTTTGTGTGTCAACTTGGCTGGGCTATGGTGCCCAGATATTTGGTCAAATATTTTTCTGGTTGTTTGTGTGAAGGTATTTTCTAGATGAGATTAATATTAAAGTCAGTGGATTTTGAGGAAAGTAGATTACCCTCTGTAATGTAGATGGGCCTCTAATCAGTTGAAGGCCTGAACAGAACAAAGACTGATACCCCCACCATACCCACCTCCCCTCTCTTCCTCTCCACATCCCTCCCCAGCCAGAAGGAATTTGTTGGCAGAAGGCCTTTGGACTCCAAATGCTGCTCCATCTTGGGTCTTCAGGCTGCAGGCTCACCCCAGCAGATTTTGGTCTTGGACCCCCATGATTATGTGACCCAATTCCTTAAAATAAATCTCTGTGTATATATCCTGTTGATTCTGTTTTTCTGAGGAACACTGACTTACAGTGTTGTGTAAGTGGATGGCTTAGGCAGCCTTAGGCAGGTGCTGTGGATGGCTAACCCTTTGTATCTTTATGAAATATTGTAACCGATCTTATTTCTGCATCCTAGCCCTTTATAGATGATTTTTTAAATGTTTATTTTATGTGATTTCAGACTTTTACAAGTTGCAAGAATGATACAAAGAATTCCCATATGCTCTTTATCCGGATTCCCCAAACATGAAACATTTTTAACATGTTTGTTATGTCTTTCTCTCTGTATAACTACATTTTTTCTGTGAACCATTTGAAAGTAAGTTTTAGACTTGATACCCCTTTACCCCTGAAAACTCAAATGTGTAACTCGGAAAATCAAGTAGATTCCCTTATACAACAAGAGCATTTGGAAAAAAGGGTGTTCACACCAACATGGTGTTGTCAACTGCAGACGTTACCCAGCTTTGTCAGCTGTGCTGCTGATAAGAAATACAAGGAAGAAAACTGAGATAACTTTACACATCTTTCCAGATATACCTCCTTTTCTCCCGCCCATTAAACAGAGCAGGCTCTAACCCATATGGAAACCCACACATTTTAAGAGATGAAGCAGGTAAACAGCAGGCAGCAGATAGCTGGCTCTTTTCTACCTTGTAGAGGATGGGGCTCTTAGGATATGGCGAAGGGAAGAGAAATGAACACAGAAATTTAGAAAGGTAATTGGACAACTGAAAAGTCTGGTTAAATTTCCTCGAAGATCAGGAACAAGACAAGGTTGCCCACTCTCACCACTATTATTCCACATAGTTTTGGAAGTTTTAGCCACAGCAGTCAGAGAAGAAAAAGAAATAAAAGGACTCCAAATCGGAAAAGAAGAAGTAAAACTGTCACTGTTTGCAGATGACATGATACTATACATAGAGAATCCTAAAGATGCTACCAGAAAACTACTAAAGCTAATCAATGAATTTGGTAGAGTAGCAGGATATAAAATTAACGCACAGAAATCTCTTGCATTCCTATACACTAATAATGAAAAATCTGAAATAGAAATTAAGGAAACACTACCATGTACCATTGCAACAAAAATATCTAGGAATAAACCTACCTAAGGAGACAAAAGACCTGTATGCAGAAAACTATAAGACACTGATGAAATAAATTAAAGATGATACAAACAGATGGAGAAATATTCTTGGATTCTTGAAATATTCTTGAATCTATGTTCTTGGATTGGAAGAATCAACATTGTGAAAATGACTACATTACCCAAAGCAATCTACAGATTCAATGCAATCCCTATCAAACTACCAATGGCATTTTTCACAGAACTAGAACAAAAAATTTCACCATTTGTATGGAAACACAAAAGACCCCAAATAGCCAAAGCAGTCTTGAGAAAGAAAAACGGAGCTGGAAGAATCAGTCTCCTGGACTTCAGACTATACTACAAAGCTACAGTAATCAAGACAGTATGGTACTGGCACAAAAACAGAAATATAGATCAATGGAACAGGATAGAAAGCCCAGAGATAAACCCATGCACATATGGTCACCTTATGTTTGATAAAGGAGGCAAGAGTATACGGTGGAGGAAAGACAGCCTCTTCAATAAGTGGTGCTGGGAAAACTGGACATCTACATGTAAAAGAATGAAATTAGAACACTTCTTAACACCATGCACAAAAATAAACTCAAAATGGATTAAAGACCTAAATGTAAGACCAGACACTATACAACTCTTAGAGGAAAACATAGGCAGAACACTCTATGACATAAATCACAGCAAGATCCTTTTTGACCCACCTCCTAGAGTAATGGAAATAAAAACAAAAATAAACAAATGGAACCTAATGAACTTAAAAGCTTTTGCACAGCAAAGGAAACCATAAACAAGATGAAAAGACAACTCTCAGGATGGGAGAAAATATTTGCAAATGAAGCAACTGACCAAGGATTAATCTCCAAAACATACAAGCAGCTTATTCAGCTCAATATCAAAAAAACAAAGAACCCAATCAAAAAATGGGCAGAAGATCTAAATAGACATTTCTCCAAAGAAGATATACAGATTGCCAACAAACATATGAAAAGATGCTCAACATCACTAATCATTAGAGAAATGCAAATCAAAACTACAATGAGGTATCACCTTACACCAGTCAGAATGGCCATCATCAAAAAATCTAGAAACAATAAATGCTGGAGAGGGTGTGGAGAAAAGGGAACCCTCTTGCACTGTTGGTGGGAATGTAAATTGATACAGCCACTATGGAGAACAGTATGGAGGTTCCTTAAAAAACTAAAAATAGAACTACCATACGACCCAGCAATCCCACTACTGGGCATATACCCTGAGAAAACCATAATTCAGAAAGAGGCATGTACCACAGTGTTCATTGCAGCACTATTTACAATAGCCAGGACATGGAAGCAACCTAAGTGTCCATCGACAGATGAATAGATAAAGAAGATGTGGCACATATATGCAATGGAATATTACTCAGCCATGAAAAGAAATGAAATTGAGTTATTTGTAGTGAGGTGGCTGGACCTAGAGTCAGTCATACAGAGTGAAATAAGTCAGAAAGGGAAAAACAAATACTGTATGCTAACACGTATATATGGAATCTAAAAAAAAAAAAAGGTTCTGGTGAACCTAGGGGCAGGACAGGGATAAAGATGCAGACATAGAGAATGGACTTGAGGACACGGGGAGGGGGAGGGGTAAGCTGGGACAAAGTGAGAGAGCAACATTGACAATTGACATATATACACTACCAAATGTAAAATAGATAGCTAGTGGGAAGCAGCTGCATAGCACAGGGAGATCAGCTCAGTGCTTTGCAACCACCTAGAGGGGTGGGATGGGGAGGGTGGGAGGGAGACGCAAGAGGGAGGGGATGTGGGGATATATGTATACGTATAGCTGATTCACTTTGTTATACAGCAGAAACTAACACAACATTTTAAAGCAATTATATTCCAATAAAGATGTTAAAAAAAAAAAGTCTGGTTAACAATGCTTTCAACAGGATCTTCTGGAATAGGAATTATATGTAATTTCAGTTTTAGCTGAGTGTCTTTTCTCAGCCTTGAAACACCATTGTTTTTTTAAAGGTGAAAGTAGCTCTGTTATAACACTGAGTCCCAAGTGTAGTTTGACATGGTCCAGATCACTTACTATAAACTGATTAGGCTCTGGCTATCTGTCAGGGACAAGGTGGCCTCCATGATTATCTGGCTCTGGGATGGGGTAAGTAGACGCTTTGTAGAGCTTGATGGCACATAAGGTGGGAGGCACAGGACAGTGACACTGACATCATGTAACACAAAGTGAATTTGTTTCCTGCAGAACTAAGCGATCTCTGAGTGTAAAATCCCTGTAGACTTTACAGGGATAAAATACTGTAATTTTATCATATTTTACATTTTCCAAGTTGACTTTGCACAAACAGACCTGTGTTCTGCTCCTAGGTACCAGTACCTAAAATAAAAAATGACATTCGTGGTCCACGTTGAGACACAACCCACCAGTTAGGGGAAGCCAAGGTTCCCCGGCACTTGGCTCTGAAAGAAAGTACGAGTGTGACTTCATAGGTTGGGCCTTAAGAGGTGTGGTAGATAACACTCAGCGTCCTCACACAAGCACTGTAGTGGTTTTATAAAGCTGTCTCCTCCAAAAAGCCCCTCAGACGCAGTGGCGTGTACACGGGGACATGCTCAGTGAGGACAGGGGTGGAAGGGCCCCTCCCCCCAGCAGCCCTCCTCTCGCTGAGCTGCCCGGGCATGGCGGCAGGCTGGAGGTGACCTCAGTGCCTTTGTAGAGGCTGGGGGGCCCAGCGGAGCTGAATTCTGTGTTGGGTCAGTGGTCAGTGTCCCTGTGTCATGTCAGGGCCAGCTCTGGCTGGAGGGAGCCACTCTGTGCTGCAAGAGGGCAGCTCGTGGGTTAAGACGCCGCTGCGGCACCGACAGAATCTGATAGACAAGAGGAGTGAGGCTGCGTGTTCCTGGCACAGGCGGACACTTTCCTGGCCAGATCTGCCTGTAGAATCAGGTTCTTGCTGGTGGTGAAGTCGATTGCCCCAGTCTGTGCTTCAGTGCTCTGAGTGTTGAAAGTTATTTCTTTCCTTTTCCTGCAGAGTGTTCAGACCCTTCTGTTAAACAAGGACTCTAAACACACTTTTAGGAGAGGGGAAAGAAATTGGAGGTCTCTGAAAGTCCAGTTGTATGTATTAATCTCGGTTGTAGAGAGAGCAAAATGAGGCTCTACCTATTGACATTAAACTCCATTTTCACAGAGTTCATTAACTCCTAAGATTCTTTAGGAGAGTAATATGTTGTATAATGTTTGTGTTGATCATATTTTCATCTTTGTCAAAGAGCTTTGTTTATGCTTTTCTGTGATGTTACCTGTTGGTGTGGGCTTTGCATGTAATAAATAAACTCAATTTATAAAAAACTTAAGGCTGCTTCTAGGCCATTTAACACTTGTTACAGCCATATTGCAAAGAAGGGACTCTGCAAGAAAGATCAGTGACTGAGTTCAGGCCTGCAGACGGCCCCCCAGAGCTGTGTGGCAAGGCTAAGGGGTCCCTGCTGTTCTCAGGCTCAAGCAGGTGAACATCTGGTTCTCTATTGGCACCCCTGAGCCGGGAGGCCCTGTCCAAGGTTGCACAGATGGCGCCGGGGAGGCTGGAGGGGCTGGAGAGGTAGGAAGGGGCTGGGCCGGGCCTGCGATGGCCTTGGCCATCAAGCGGCAGAGTTTGCGCCTGGCAAGGAGCTGGCCCTTTGAAGGTGGTTTTTTTCCAGAATTGTCACCCTGTTCTTTAGGTTCCACACCCCTCCCTGAAAATCTGGCCAGGTGAGGGGACCAGCATTGCCGAGTCCCAGGTAGGCATGGTGCTATCAGAGACATAAAGTGACCAGGTCGCCCCACCGGCCGCTGGTGGGATGGGGACCCAGTCCGTGTGGTTCAAAATCTGTGCATGTCATTGGCCGGCTTCTCAAGCGCCTTCTTCAGTTTGATGGTTTCACGCTGAACCATCTTAAGGAAACTGGGGAAAACAAAATCAACATACGTGAGGAAACAATAAAAGTTCTCAAGTCACACAGACAAAAACAGCAACAGAAAACAAGGCACAAACCCTGAGTCCAGAGCTCCAGCCAGGCACAGTCTGCAGCGGTGCCTGGCGCAGAGCTGACCGTGGTCGGCCCTTTCTGAGTAGGCAGTGCTGGGGGGACCCTGGATGCCATGCTGCTCCTGCTGCCCTCTTGTTCAGGATGCCGCAGGAGGCTGCCCAGGCAGGTTTACAGAACTAAATACACAGCTGAACCCTGGACACCCATGTTGAACTTGGGAGGAAAATGAAAGAGATCCAGAGGCTTTAAGACTGGGCCCAACATTTTATCCCTCAGCACCCATCTCTTAGAAAAAGAGATAATCAAGCTATTTTCATAGTGCTAGTTAAAAGTTGGAAACTGTAGCAGAAAGATCGAACTACAACTTTTAAAATACATATTTATAGTTAAAGGCAAAATAAAAACATCTTGATCATATCCCTGACCTGCCAACTTTTTTTCTTTTAATATTATTTATTTATTTTTGGCAGTGTTGGGTCTTAGTTGCGGCACTCGGGATCTCTCAGTGTGGCGCGCAGACTTCTCTCTAGTTGTGGTGCGCAGGTTCCAGAGTGCGTGGGTTCAGTAGTTGCCGTGCACGGGCTTAGTTGCCCCATAGCATGTGGGATCTTAGTTCCCTGACCAGGGATCAAACCTGCGTCTCCTGCATTGGAAGGCGGATTCTTTTTTTTTTTAATAAATTAATTTATTTTTGGCTGCTTTGGGTCTTCGTTGCTGCTCATGGGCTTTCTCTAGTTGCAATGAGCAGGCTTCTCATTGCAGTGGCTTCTCTTGTTGCGGAGCACAGGCTCTAGGTATGCGGGCTTCAGTAGTTGTGGCTCATGGGCTCAGTAGATGTGGCTCTCAGGCTCTAGAGCGCAGCCTCCGTAGTTGTGGCATACGGGCTTAGTTGCTCCGCGGCATGTGGGATCTTCCTGGACCAGGGCTGGAACCTGTGTTTCCTGCATTGGCAGGTGGATTCTTTTTTTTAAAATTATTTTTAAAGGTTTTTAAAAAAAGTTTATTTATTTATTAATTTATTTATTTTTGGCTGCGTTGGGTCTTCGTTGCTACGCACGGGCTTTCTCTAGCTGTGGCGAACGGGGGCTACTCTTCATTGCGATACATGGGCTTCTCATTGCGGTAGCTTCTCTTATTGCAGAGCATGGGCTCTAGGCGTGCGGGCTTCAGTAGTTATGGCATAAGGGCTCAGTAGTTGTGGCTCACAGGCTCTAGAGCGCAGGCTCCGTAGTTGTGGCGCACGGGCTTAGTTGCTCTGTGGCATGTGGGGTCTTCCTGGACCAGGGCTCGAACCCTTGTCCCTGCATTGGCAGGTGGATTCCTAACCACTGCGCCACCAGGGAAGTCCTGGAAGGTGGATTCTTAACCACTGGACCACCAGGGAAGTCCCCTGCCAACTTTTTTTTTTTTTTTTAAATATAAATCTGATCCATTCATTCTTTCTTTAATTCTTTCTTTATTCATTTTTGGCTGTGTTGGGTCCTTGTTTCTGCTCGCGGGCTTCCTCTAGTTGCGGCGAGTGGGGGCCACTCCTCATCGCGGTGCACGGGCATCTCACTGTCGCGGCCTCTCTTGTTGTGGAGCACAGGCTGCAGATGCGCAGGCTCAGTAGTTGTGGCTCACGGGCTTTGTTGCTCCACGCCCTGCCAACTTTTTGTAAAACCTCTTGGGAGAACCCCATAAATAGGCATGGCCTTCATGTGTGCCTAGAAGAAGGGAATGGCTGCTCAAAACATTCACTCACTCTCTGGGACAGCTGGGTGTTGTCATCTCAGTGTGTTTTCGCGTTGATTACTAAGCCCCATCTAGAGGGAGGTGTGGTACCGTGCTTTGGGAACCCCATATAATAATAAATCAGTTCAAGTATAGAGTAAATAGTGTCCAGGACAGTGAAAAGTCAGGAGGAAGCAATGGGCCGTGAGCAGCAGTGACAGCGGTGGTGGAGCAGAGGGCAGCTCTGCAGAATCACTCGTTACACTGCGACGTGTTTGTGATTTAAAGGACACTGGAATTTTTTTTGTACGTAAGCATGTTCTTTCAATTTGTAGATTTAATATATATGTAAAGTTTTCTTAAATTACATGTTGAAAAGTTTTTTTAACATTTTATTCATTTTCTTTCTTCAGGAACACTGATTATGCAGATGTTAAGTATTCTTTGTCTTCCGTATGGGTATTTTTCTCTCCAGTCCTCTTCATGCTTTTCCCCCACTTTGCTCACTTTTCCAGCCAGCTTTTTGTTTTCAGCTGTGCCGCTGTTTTGCATTCAGTGCTGCCTCCATTTCTGTGGTGGTTTTATCTCTTATTTGTTTTACTTCTTTCCCGTGCTTGGTTGAGTCCCTTTGTTACCTTATCAGTGTTTCTTGATATCTTAGATGGGTCTGTGTTTATGGATTTCATGTGGCCCTTGGTAAATGTTGGGTGTCCTTTGTCTGTTGTATTTCCTGTCTGTTCTGTTTTTCTTCTCAGGGTGTAGACCCTGAGCTCCATCTCTGAGTGGAGGGGATTCTTCCTGAGCCAGTTGCTTGCAGCTGGATGATGGGGCAGGGCCTGCTGTGTGCAGCATGGAGGGAGCAGCCCCTCCTGGTTCCCAGTTTTGTGGGGTGTGTGTGTGTGTGTGTGTGTGTGTGTGTGCATGCGCACACAGGTGTGAGCGAGTGTGTGCCGTGGGTGTGAATGCATGTACACATGTGGGTGTATACATGTGTGCACGCATGTGAGTGTAAAGTGCTTTGTCCCTTCATTGGCCTCAGAAGGCAGAGACCAGCAGTGGACAGTCACCCTCATCCTTCTCCTGCAGCTTGGTGGTGAAGTGTTACAAGGGGCAGTTTCTGGCTGAGTTCTGCCTCCCTCAGTTTCCACCTCTGTTTTCCTAGGGTCAGTGAGTTTTAGGGAGAAGTGGGTAGAGACATTTTTATCCTACCACCTTTATAAGTGGAACTATTCTATCTTACATACAATATTTATTGAGATAAAATTCAGATACCATACAATTTACCCATTTAAAGTATACAGTTTATTCAGTGGTTTTGATATATTCAGAGTTTTGTGCAACCATCACCACCGTCCGTTTTATAACATTTTCCTTACCCCAGAAAGAAGCCCCACGCTTTTTAGCTGCTACCCACCCTGAACTCCCCGTCCGCCTGTCTTAGGCAACTGCTAATCTACTTTTTGTTCCTGTAGATTTACCTATATTCCATATAAATGGAATCATACAATATGTGGTCTTTTGTGACTGGCTTCTTTCATTTAGCATAATGTTTTCTAGGTTCATTCTCATTGTAGCTTTATCAGTACTTGATTCCTTTTTATGGCCGAATAATATTCCACTGTATGGATATATCACATTTTATTTATCCATTCATAAGTTGGTGGACATCTGAGTTGTTTTCACCTTTTGACTATTAAATACAAGTCTTTTAGTGGACACAGGATTTCATTTCTTTTGGATATATGTCTAGGAGTGGAATTGCTGGGCCAAATGGTAAACTGTTTAACTTTTGAGGACCTGCCAGACTGGTTTCCAGAGTAGCTGTACCGTCTTACATTCTCATCAGCTAGTTTTCAGATCCTTGCTAACCATTTGTTATTATCTGATGGCTTATTAATCATAGTTGTACTAGTGGATGTGAAGTGGTATCTCATTGTGCTTTTGATTTGCATTTCCCTTATGATTCATGACGTTAGTCATCTTTTCATGTGCTTATTGGCAATTTGTATTTTCTTTGTAGAAATGTCTGTGCAGATCCTTTGCCCAACCTACCGCTGGGCTGTCATTTTATTATTGAATTGTATATATATATTCCTGATACAGATCTCTTACCAGCTATGTGATTTGCAAATATTTTCTCCAAGAAGAACAGAGCTGGAGGTATCATGCTGTGACTACAGTCACAAAGCTACAAAGCTACAGTCATCAAAACAGTATGATACTGCAACCTAAATGTCCACTGACTAATGAACGGGTAAAGAAGATGTGGTACATATATACAATGGAATATTACTCAGCCATAAAAAAGAATGAAATAATACCATTTGCAGCAACATGGGTGGATGTAGAGATTATCATACTAAGTAAAGTAGGTCAGACAGAGAAAGACAAATATCATACGATATCACTTATATGTGGAATCTAAAAAAAATGATACAAATGAACTTATTTACAAAAAGGAAACAGACTCACAAACATAGAAAACACACTTATGGTTAACAAAGGAGTAAGGGGGGTGGGGGAGGGATAAGTTAGGAGTTTGAGATTAACATATACACACTACTACATATAAAATAGATAATCAACAGGGACCTACTGTATAGCACAGGAAACTCTACTGAATATTCTGTAATAACCTATAAGGGAAAAGAGTCTGAAAAAGAATATATATATATGTATAACTGAATCACCCTGAAACTAACACAACATTGTAAATCAAGTATACTCCAATAAAAAAACAAAAACAAACAAACTAACAAAAACCAGTATGGTACTGGCGCAAAAACAGACACATTGATCAGTGGAACAGAATAGAGAGCCCAGAAATAAACACACCCACTTAACGGGCAGTTAATCTAGGACATAGGAGGCAACAATATGCAATGGGGAAAAGACAGTCTCTTCAACAAGTGGTGCTGGGAAAACTGGGCAGCTACATGTAGAAGAATGAAATTAGATCATTCCCTCACACCATATACAAAAATAAACTCAAAGTGGATTAATGACCTAACTGTAAGACCAGATACTATAAAACTCCTAGAGGAAAACATAGGCAGAACACTCTTTGACATAAATTTTAGCAGTTTTTTTTTTATCTTAAGGCGAAGGAAACAAAATAAAAAATAAACAAATGGGACCTAATTTAAACTTAAAAGTTTTTTTTGCACAGCAAAGGAAACCATTGACAAAACGAAAGACAAGACCTACTGAATGGGAGAAAATATTTGCAAATGATACGACCAATAAGGGGTTAATATCCAAAATATATAAACAGCTCATACAACTCAATATCAAAAAAAAAAAAACTGATTGGAAAATGGGCAGAAGACCTGAATAATCATTTTTCCAAAGAAGACATACAAATGGCCAACAGGCACATGAAAAAATGCTCAAAATCACTAATCATCAGAGAAATGCAAATCAAAACCACAATGAGATGTCACCTCATACCTGTCAGAATGGCTATCATCAAAAAGACCATAAATAACAAATGTTGGCAGGAATATGGAAAAGAGGGAACCCTCCTACACTGGGAACGTAAATTGGTGCAACCACTATGGAAAACAGTATGGAGGTTTGTTAAAAAACTCAAAGTGTAACTGCCTTATGACCCAGCAATTCCACTCCTGGGTATATATTCGAAGAAAATGAAAAAACTAATTTGAAAAGATATTTTCACTGTTTACAATAGCCAAGATATGGAAGCAACCTAAGTGACCATCAACAGATGAATGGATAAAGAAGATGTGGTCAATATACACAGTGGAATACTACTCATAAAACAATATACAGCCAAAGAAAATGAAAACACTAGTTCAAAAGTATGCACCCCGTGTTCATAGCAGCACCTAAGTGTCCGTCAATAGATGAATGGATAAAGAAGATGTGATATGTATATCACAGTGGCATATTACTCAGCCATAACAAGCAGAATGGATAGACTTGGAGGGTATTATATGCTAAGTGAAACAAGTCAGACAGAGAAAGACAGATACTGTATGTTATCACTTATATGTGGAATCTAAAAAATAAAATGAATGAATATAACCAAACAGAAATAGGCTTGAATATACAGAGAACAAACGTGGTTACCAATGGGGAGAGGGAAGAGGGGAGGGGCAAGATAGGGGTAGGGGATTAAGAGGTACGAACCCCTATGTATAAAATAAATAAGCTACAAGGATATATTGTACAGCACAGGGAAATTTTTTTTTTTTTTTTTTTTTTTGAGGTACGCGGGCCTCTCACTGTTGTGGCCTCTCCTGTTGCGGAACATAGGCTCCAGACGCGCAGGCTCAACGGCCATGGCTCACGGGCCCAGCCGCTCCGCGGCATGTGGGATCTTCCCGGACCAGAGCACGTGTCCCCTGCATCGGCAGGCGGACTCTCAACCACTGCGCCACCAGGGAATCCCAGGGAAATATTTTATAATAACTTTAAATGGAGTATAATCTATCAGAATTGTGAATCATTATGTTGTACACCTAAAACTAATATAATATTGTAAATCAACTATACTTCAATTAAAAAACATTTCCCCCTTTTTGTGGGTTGTCTTTTTTACTTTCTTAATTGTATCAAATGTTTTAAATGTTGATGAAGTCCAGTTTATCTGTTTTTTCACTTGTGCTTTTGATGCCATGTCAGAAGAAACCATTGCCTAATCCAAGGTCACAAAGAGTTACCCCTGTGTTTTCTCCTAAGAGTTTTATCGTTTTGCCCTTACATTTACGTTCTTGATCCATTTTGAATTAATTTTTTGCATATGGTATGAAAGAGGAGTCCAACTTTATTCGTTTGCTTCTGGATATCCAGTTGTCCTAGCACCATTTGTTGAAAAGACTGTTCTTCCCCACAGAATTATCTGGGCACTCCTGTTGGAAATCAGTTGACCATAAATGTGAGGGTTTATTCTGGACTCTCTGTGCTATTCCATTGCTCTGTGTGTCCTTCTTTACGCCAGTGTAGTCTCACTGACAGTAGTTTTGTAGTAAGGTTTGAGACTTGTGTGAGTCCTCCACTTCTGTTTCCTTTTTCAAGATTGTTTTGACTATTCCAGACCCCTTGCATTTCCATCTGAATGCTAGCATCAGCTTGTCACTCTGCAAGGAAGCCAGCTGGAATGTTGACAGGGATTGTGTTGAATTTGTAGATCATTTTGGGATTATTGCCGTCTTCACGGCATTAGGCCTTCCAATCCATTGACGTGGGATGTCTCTCCGTGTACATAGGTCCCCTGTCTGTGTGTTTTGCAAGTTGGGAGCCTCTTTCTACCTGGCCCACCCTTTCAGGCTGCTTCTTGGTTCTGAGGAGAGTAGGTTAAGAACAACTACAGTGAAGTGTGAAGTGATGGTGTGAATGCTGCTGGAAAAACCCAAAGGGCAGCACCACTAAAACGGCTGTTGGCTGGCAGATGGTCACCAGGTTTGCTCAGATGTTTCTGGTCAGCTGCTGGTCGGAATTCTAAACAAGGTATAAGAAAGCGCCTTCAGCGTGTCTCTGCCCACATGGTAGGTTCCGAAGCTGCTGGTGCGGGGCTCAGCAGGTCGCCCTCTGCAGGTGTCTCCGTGAAGTGCACAGGCCCCAGCAGCCCTCTCGCCACCCGAGGAGAAGGAATCCAGGCCTTTCTTCTCCCTGCATTCTGCAGCCCATAGGGAAATAGATTTTTTAGATTGCATATTTTGGAAATTTTATAGGAAAGGTAAAACCGTAGCGCAGCCAGCGCTCTCCCCTGGATTCACACCTGAGACCGAGACGTGCTCTCTCATCATCGTGCTCGTGCACAGCTCACAGGCACACACCTTTTCAAGGCCTGGTTTTGCTCTTTTACGTTTTACTTAGAGGCAATATTAGGTTGACAGAGGGTTGCAAATAGAGTGTAGCATGCCCACGTGCCCTTCACGGCTGCCCCCAATGGTAACATCCTGAGTGACCACAGCACAGGTATCAAAACTAAGAAGTTAGCGCTGGCTCAGCACTTCCTATCAGTTCTTCCTCTGATGGCCTTTCTCTGTCCCGGACCTAATCCAGGGTCCTCAGGGCATTTAGTCGTCCTGTTTCCTTAGTCTTCTATCTGCAGTGGTTGTTGGTCTTTCCTTGTCCTCTGTGATCTTGACAGATCTGACGGATGCTGGTCAGGCAGTTCCACAGATGCCCCTAACTTTGGGTCTGACCGATGCTTCTCACCATCAGTCTGGGGTTGGGAGTTTTGGAAAGAAAACCGTGGAGGCGAGGTCCCCTTCTCATGACAGCATATCACCCGACCTGTTACTGGGGAAGTTAACCTTGATCATGTGGGGAAGGTATTGTCACAATCCAAAATTGTGAATTTGCAGTTTTCCCTTTCCAGACTATTTGTCGGAAGGGAGTTGCCATGACCAGCCCACCCTCAGCGGGAGGGGTTTGAGTACCACACCACCTCCTGGAGTGAAGGCTATCAGAGAATTGGGGGGCATCTGCTAAAACCACCATGGCGATTAAGATTATTTGTGGGGAGACACTTGGAGGGCTGTGCAGAATATCCAGTCAATCCCTAGAGCCACGGTCGTCACCTGCGCAGCTGTTCCTGTGCTGTTCTCATGGTGGTTTTCCATTCCTCCCCTTCCTTCTGCGTTTATTAATCAGAATTCTTCTGTAGGGAAGCGTTTTTCCCTTCTCTCATCAAGGCCTTACTCTTTTTTTTTTTTTTTTTGAGCGTTCTAGTTTTATTTTATTTTATTCTTTTAGCCGTGCTGTGCGGCATGAGGGATCCCAACCAGGGATCGAATCCGTGCCCCCTGCATTGGGAGCGTGGAGCCTTAACCACTGGACCTCCAGGGAAGTCCCAAGGCCTTACCCTTGACAGCTGGAGGCAGCATGGAGCCCTGTATGAGAGCAGGACTCTGCGGGCCAGATCTCAGCTCTGCCACCGCCTCCCGTGGCCCATTGGGTGGTCGTGTGGGCAGGTGGCACCAGGCGCGGGAAGTGTTGAACCCTGCGTGGCCCCCAGCGAGTGTTGGTGGTCGTCACCTCGTTTACATGGAGGTTTACCTCTCAGTCCCCCAAAGCCAGCAAACAGTCAGCAGGTGGAAGTAGACGTGTCCATCCGTCTATCCCGTTGTGTTGACCGTGCCGTTTGCACTGAGTACTTAGTGCAGGTATCAGAAGCTGTTCATCCTGCAGGGCTGCTTCACCCCGTGTGAGCGATGCGGTCTCCTCCTCGAGGGCGTGGCTGGGAAGAGGCCCCGCCAAGCTCAGACCTGGCTCTGTCTGTCCTGGGAGTCTGTTCCCCACGACTGCCCCTCCCTGCCTCCCTACCTCAGGCAGTGGTTCGTTTCCATCCCCTTGGGGACTCCAGAAGGGCAGTGAACAGACTACTTTCGAAGGGCCCCCACTACGGGGCTGCCCCTGGAAAGCTGAGGTTGGCCAAGGCTGAAGGGAGTGAGCCCATTTTAGGGATGTGCAGGTAAGTGCAGGGTTGACTGAGCGAAGCCCCTAAGAAGGTCTTCTCGGCACCGGACTCTTCTCGTGTGTGGGGTGGAATGCACAGTCTAAGATGCTTCCTTTTGCTTCCTCAGCGCATCTACTATCTTTCCCTGGAATTCTACATGGGCCGCACACTACAGAACACGATGGTGAACCTGGGCCTTCAGAACGCCTGTGACGAAGCCATCTATCAGGTATGGGTCCTTGGGGACAGGATGCTAGGTGGCCTCTCGTGGGCACTGAGTCTTAATCCAGGCCCTGCAGAGGTGAGCGCTGCCATCTGGGACGGGAGAAATGGCTCGGGCGTCGGGGAGAATGGGTTGGTGGGCGACACTCCTGCTCAAGGGGAGAAAGCACAAGTGGATGGGAGCTAATGCATTGGAGGGCAAGGACTGGGTGCGTCGTGATGCTAAGGCTTGACGCTTCTAGACCTTTGTACTCCGTACCCCAACCCCAGGCGGGTTTACCACGTGGCACAAATGGCTGGTATCATCCCATTTCTCTCCACTTTATTGAGCCAGTGACCCACCGCCAGCTCCCCTCCCCCACCCCAAGACACTGGTCCTGCCGTCTAGTTATAAAATTGCCCTTTCTCCCCTACTCAGAGTAAACACTGCCTGTGCCTGAGCTTCGTCTTTGACAGCTGTTCACTCAGAGGCCTCCCCCTTTCACGGTTGATTTGCAGTTTTAGGGCAGAGCTGGAATAGGCCGTGTCTGTTTACTGTGTGTGTACCCCCTCTGTGGACACTGTCTCCCTCCCGTACCGGACGCTCAGTGTAGGATTTCTAGAGTGTGAATGGGCAGCATCCCTGCCCTTTGCACGTATGTGGAAGGGTCCTCACCAGAGTCGTTCCTTCCCCCAGCACCTGCCCCTGCCTTTGCTTTTGTTTGGTTTTGGTGTTGGGGTGGGAGGTGCTCTGGGGGCTTTGTTGGAAGCAGGGTGGTGTGAGCCTCCTGTGGCTGTCAGGTCCTGACATCACAGGGGCTCCTGTCTCCCCTCCAGGACTTAGGGGAGCCAAGCATCTGGGACAAGTAGTTTCAGTTGGCACAATAAAAACTTGGAAAAATAATTGACTCCCCCAAATAGGAACCTTAGGCTCACAGTTATCTAAAAAGATGGAGGTTATCCTCCCAGGTGATTTGTCATTTGAGTTTCATTTACTGACTGTGAATGTTAGAACATGTCTATAAGGACCACAGAACGGTGGAGTTTACAGTCGTATAAAGCATTTCAGTTTTTGAAACATTTTCTCTGTATATTTCTTACAGGTAGTAAATATTTTAGGGAATGTTTATACCATAAATATGCATTATCTGTTTATAATGTTTTTAAAATATTTACTTAAAGTGGTTGTTTATTATTCCTGAAGCCAATTTTTTTTTTTTTTTTTTTTGGTCGCACTGCAGGCTTGTGGGATCTTAGTTCCCCGACCAAGGATTGAACCCTGGCTCTTGGCAAGGAGATCACAGAGTCTTAATCACTGGACCACCAGGGAATTCCCTGTTTATAATTTTCATTACACAAATAAGATGTTAATTATAGAAACTTAGAAAATACAAGGAGGCATATATCTTTCTAAACATTGTACATTTTTTTCCCTAAAAATGGTATTTCACTTGCCATTTAGCTTTTAATTAAGCTTGTGTTTGAGAAGTTTCCATGATGACAGAACTTGAGCATCTTCAGGCACACGTTTGCCTGGCCTTCCTTCCAGGCACAAGGCGGGTACCAGACGCTGTGGGTGGGACTGTCAGTGATGCAGGGCTGGAGGCCTCCTCCCTCCAGGCTCCCCAGTTACATCACCCAGGGCTAGTTCTGGGAGCAGGTTGCACTAAAAACTAGAAATTCAGAAGAAGCCATTGTCTCCTGATTGAGCTATCAAGGACACGTTTAAAATTTTTTTATTGTAGAAAACTTTATATATGGAAATTGAGTGACTGTTACGATGAACTTCTTCCACATACCATCACCTGGCTTCACCAGTCCGCAAGCCCAAGTCCTGGCCGGTCTTGTTTCCCTTATGCCCCCACCACTCCCAGATTGTTTAGGCCAATGTCAAATATAATATTTCACTTGTAAATATTTCAATGGATATTTTTAAAGATAGGGTCATACCATTATGACCTCTAAAATATTAACAATTCTGTAATATCCGTTTTTCAGGCAGTGTACAAATTTCTCTGATCGCCTTAAAATTTTTTTGAATAGTATGTTCAGAAACTTAGTTGCATCTATGCAACTATGAGCATAATCTATGAGCGTTTCCTCTTTTTTAATTTGTCTGCCTTGCAGTGTATTTGTTGAAACTGGGTTTGTTCTGTAGAGTGTCCCCAGCATGTGTTTAACCTGCTGCTTTGTCCAAAGGACGTCTCAGCACTTCTACTCAACACTGTACTGATGGAGCTGGGACATTTAGCCAAGAAAATGAAATAAGAGGTATCCAGATTGGAAAGGAAGAAGGGAGGCTATCTCTACTTATAGATGACATGACCTAGAAAATCCTAAGGATTCTAGTAAAAATGTATTAGTACAAATGAATGGGTTCGGCAGAGTTGCAGGATAAAGATCAATATACAGAAATCAGCTGTATTTTTATATACCTGCAATGAACAATCCTAAAATGAAATTAAGAAAACAATTCCATTTAAAATAGCATCAAAAATAATAAAATACCTAGGAACAAATTTCCAAAAGAGACACAGACTTATGTTCTGAAAACTATAAAACATTGTTGAGAGAAAGAAAACCTAAAAATGGAAAGACATCCCCTGTTAATGGCTTGGAAGACTTAATGTTAAGATTGCAGGGACTTCCCCGGTGGCGCAGCAGTTAAGAATCCACCTGCCAGTGCAGGGGACACGGGTTTGATCCCTGGTCTGGGAAGATCCCACATGCCGTGGAGCAACTAAGCTCGCGAGCCACAGCTCCTGAGCCTGTGTGTCACAACTACTGAAACCCATGTGCCCTAGAACCCAGGCACTGCACCTACTGAGCCCATGCGCCGTAACTACTGAAGCCCACGCACTCTAGGGCCCACGTGCTGCAACTACTGAAGCCCGCGTGCCTAGAGCCCGTGCTCTGCAACAAGAGAAGCCACCGCACCACAACGAAGATTAGCCCCGCTCACCGCAACTAGAGAAAGCCCACGTGCAGCAACAAAGACCCACGCTGCCAAAGAAATAAAGATTGCGAGACTCCCCAGACTGATCTACAGACTCATTGCCGTCCCCAGTAAAATTCCATTTGGCTTCTTTGCAGAGATTGACAAGCTGATTTTAAAATCCAGATGCAGGTGCAACAGATCAGGATTAATTAAAACATCTTGAGAAAGAAGAACAAAGTTGGAGGACTCACATTTCCAATTTCAAAACTCACTACAAAGCTACAGGTGTGGTCCTGGCATAAGGACAGACAGTTAGAGCAGTGGGATAGAATTGAGAATCAAGAAATAAACCCTCACATTTATAATTGATTTTTTTCCCAATTTAAAAAAATTGAGGTAAAATACACATAATGTAAATTTACCATCTTAATTGTTTTTAAGTGTACAGTTCAGTGGTATTAAGTACATTTATATCATTGTGACACCGTCACTACCGTCCATCTCCAGAACTCTTGCATCTTGTAAAACTGAGACTCTATATCCATTATATACTACCTCCCCATTCTCCCCTTCTCCCAGCCCTTGACCACCACCATTCTACTTTCTGTCTCTGAATTTGATACTCTGGGTACCTCACATAAGTGAAAACATACAATATTTGTCGTTCTGTGACTGGCTTCATATCTCCAGGGCTCATCTGTGTTGTAGCATATGTCAGAATCTTTTCAGGCTGGATGAATAATAGTCCACTGTATGTATATACCACACTTTGTTTATCCATTCATCTGTCCTTGGACATTCGGATTGCTTCAACCTTTTAGCTACTGTGAATAATGCTGTTAAGCATGAGTATACAAATATCTCTTCAAAGCCCTGCTTTCAGTTCTTCTGTGTGTATATATAGAAGTGGGATTGCTGGGTCATAAGGTGATTCTGTTTCGCTTTTTGAGGGACCACCATACTGTCTTCCAGAGCAGCTGCACCCCTTTATATTCTCACTAACAGTGTAAAATGTTCCAGTTTCTCCACATCCTCACAAACACTTATCATTTTATTTATTTCTTTTTTTTTAATAGTAGCCATTCTAACGGGGGGGGGTGATAGCTCATTGTGATTTTAATTAACATTTCCTTAAAGATTAGTGATGTTGAGTGTCTTTTCACGTGCTTATTGGCCATCTATATGTCTTCTTTTGGAGAAATGTCTATTCAAGTACTTTGTCCATTATTGAACTGGGTTGCTTGGTGTTTTTATTGTTGAGTTTTAGGAGTTCTCTATCTATTCTGTATATTAATCCCTTATCAGATATGTAGTTTGTGCAGATATTTTCTCCGATTCTGTGGGCTGCCTTTTCACTCTTGTTGATAATGTCTTTTTAAAAAAAAATATTTAATATTTATTTAGGGACTTCCCTGGTGGTCCAGTGGCTAAGACTCTGCACTCCCAATGCAGGGGGCCTGGGTTCTATCCCTGGTCGGGGAACTAAATTCTTCATGCATGATGCAACTAAGAGTCTGCATGCTGCAACTAAAAAGATCCTGCATGCTGGAACTAAAGATCCCTCATGCCACAATGAAGATCCCTCGTGCCACAACTAAGACCTGGCACAGCCAAAATAAATAAATTAATTAATTTTAAAAATGGTTAAGATAGTAGATTTTTTAAAAATTAATTATTTATTTGGCTGTGCTGGGCCTTAGATGCGGCATGCGGGATCGTTGTTGCCACGTGCAGTATCTTCGTTACAGCATGCGAGATCTTTAGTTAAGGCATGCGGGACCTAGTTACCTGACCAGGGGTCGAATGTGGGGCCCCTGCATTAGGAGCGCGGAGTCTTAACCACTGGAACACCAGGGAAGTTGCGATAATGTCTTTTGATGCACAAAAGTTTTTAATTTTCATGAAGTCCAGTTTTATTTTGTTGCCTGTGCTTTTTTTTTTAATAAAAATTTTTTCATTATTATTATATTTATTTTTTTTGGCCGCACCGTGCGGCATGTGGGATCTTAGTTCCCCAACTAGGGATTGAACCCACACACCCTGCATTGGAAGCGCAGAGTCTTAACCACTGGACCGCCAGGGAAGTCCCCGTTGCCTGTGGTTTTGGTGTCATATATGGTCAACTGATTTTTTTTTAAAGGAAAAGTGTACCAAAACAATTCAATAGAGAAAGAATAAATAAACGGTGCTAAGATGCTTAGACATCTACTTGCAAATGAATGAAGTTGGATCCCTACCTCACACTACATATAAAATTAACTCAAAGTGGATCAGAGACCTAAGTGTAAGAGCTAAAAATATAAAATTCTTAGAAAAATATATACAAGTACATCTTCATGATTAGGCAATGGATTCTTAGAAATGACACCAAAAGTACAAGCAGCAAAAGAAAAAAATAGGTAAATTGGACAAAGGACATCAAAGGGCATAATGAAGAAAGTTAAAAGACAATCTACAGGGCTTCCCTGGTGGCGCAGTGGTTGAGAGTCCGCCTGCCAATGCAGGGGACACGGGTTTGTGCCCCGGTCCGGGAAGATCCCACGTGCCGCGGAGCAGCTGGACCTGTGAGCCGTGGCCGCTGAGCCTGCGCGTCTGGAGCCTGTGCTCCGCAACGGGAGAGGCCACGACAGTGAGAGGCCCGCGTATTGCAAAAAAAAAAAAAAAAAAGATAATCTACAAAATGGGAGAAAATATTTGTAATTTATAAATCTGATAAGGGTCTAGTATCCAGAATGTATTAAGAACTCTTATATCCAGATAACAGAATGACAGACAGAAAAGTTGCCCAGCGTCATTAATCATCAGGGACATGCAAATCAAAACCACAGTGAAATGCTACTTCACACCGATTAGAATGGCTGTAATCATAAAGACAGAGAACAAGTGTTGGTGAGGATATGGAGAAACTGGAACCCTCATATGCTGCTATGTTGAGAAGCTAGTGTATTAAATTAAGAATATGCAAATTATGGGCAGCTGAAAGAGGAGGCACAAGCCACCCACGTGGGGTCGGCATCCATGCTCCCACTTTGGGGAAAGACACACCCTGGGATCACTTTGATTGAAGGTGCAGTTGCAATACACCCACATGCAGTAGGTAAAGTCACAAGACTTGTTGCTTACAGAAATGGGGGTTGGGGGGAAGAGCAGTCCTCTGTCACAGGTTGCCAGCAAGCAGGAGATAGAGAGCAGGGCAGTAAGCACTTAGTACTTACAAGGTGGTTTCAGGCCCAATTCTAAGTGGTTATTTTAAAAGGTTATTTTTTACTGGGAAAAGCAAAGTGGGAACGTGGGTTGGCAATCCTCAGCTTGAGTCCTTATCTAAATGTCCAGACTCTGAGTGTGAGCAGGGCTGTCATACTGTCAAATGCCGAGGCAGCAACTCATCATCACATCTGGTAGGAAAGTAAAACGGTGGAGCCACTTTGGAAAATAGTCTGGCAACTACTCAAAAGGTTAAGCATAGAATTACCGCGTAACCCAGCAATTCCACTCCAAGGTTTATATTGAGAAAAATGAAAACATACTTCTAGTAGCGGGGGAGGGATAAATCAGGAGTTTGGGATGAACATACACACACTACTGTACATAAGATAGATAACCAACCACGACCTACTGTATAGCACAGGGAACTCTACTCAATAGTCTGTGATAACCTATATGAGGAAAGAATCTAAAAAAGAATGAATATGTGTATAACTGAATCAGTTTGCTGTATAACTGAAACTAACACAACATTGTAAATCAACTATACACGAATAAATTAAAATAAAAAAAAAAGAGGGCTTCCCTGGTGGCGCAGTGGTTGAGAGTCCGTCTGCTGATGCAGGGACGAGGGTTCGTGCCCTGGTCCGGGAGGATCCCACGTGCCGCGGAGCGGCTGGGCCCGTGAGCCATGGCTGCTGAGCCTGCGTGTCCGGAACCTGTGCTCCGCAACGGGAGAGGCCACGACAGTAAGAGGCCCGCGTACCGCAAAAAAAAAAAAAAAAAGAAAAAAGAAAGCATACATCTATACAAAAAATTGTACGTGAATGTTCATAGCAGCGTTATTCATAATAGCCAAAAGGTGAATACAACCAGGTGTCTTTCAATGTGGCATGGCCATACAGCGGACTACTACACTGTGATAAAAGTACTGACACAGGCTACAACATGGATAAATCCGGACAATAGTATTCTGATTGTAAGGAGCCAGATACAAAAGGCCGCATATTGTATGTCTCCATTTACAAGAAATGTCCAGAACAGGCAAATTTATACAGACAAAAAGTAGAAAAGTGAGGGAGGGGGAAATAGGGAGTGACTGCTACTGAGTAGGGGGTTTCTTTCTGGGGGGATGAAGTTCTAAAACTGGATAGTGGTGATAGTTGTACAGCTTTGTGAATATGCTAAAAACCATCAACTTGTTCGCTTTTGTGGTCTGTGGGTTATGACTCAATAAGAAAAAGTCAGGTTGTTAAGAGAGCTCTGTTGTGCTCAGTTTCCGTCTTTTTTTCCGAAGCCCACTTTAGGAAGGTTTTTTTTTTTCCTTTATTATTATTTATTTATTTATTTGGTTGCACTGGGTCTTAATTGTGGCTGGCAGGCTCCTTAGTTGTGGCATGCAGACTCTTAGTTGTGACATGCAAACCCTTAGTTACAGCATGCATGTGGGGTCTAGTTCCCTGACCAGGGATCTAACCCGGGACCCCTGCATTGGGAGTGCAGACTCTTCACCACTGCGCCACCAGGGAAGTCCCAGGAAGGTGTTAGACTTTGTGTCAATTAGCTACTTCTCTGCCTCTTCTGAATGCTCTCAAAGTCAAGGCAAAATTTGCCTTCCTAGGCTGAATTGTGCCTACAACATTCCAGGTAAAAACGTAAAGGAACAAAACATCTTGCCCACATGCACCCTGGGCCTGTCTTCCTTGAGTGTCTGGTCTCTGAGCTAAGAGACGTGTCAGGAGTAAGAGGTTCCAGCATCAGGTTTGGAAAATGTGGCAGTTAAACACGTTTCTTAATGTTGAGCAGGTAACGTGTTATTAGGTACATCCTATAACCCCCACACACCCAAAATATTTTAGTGGAGCACACTCTTTGAAATTGCTGTAGGAGTCAGTATTTTGAAATTTCAAATTGGAAATTTGGAAGTCAGTGTCTTGAAATCTTAATCAGATTGTTGTTATGTGTTAACACCACTGGATGTAATAGATACTAAATCATTTCTTTATGACTAATGTTTTTAATTTTCTCACAACTTAGCTTCCACCCTTTGCAGTTTGTCAGATCCTCAAAGTGTGGTCTGGAGACCCCCGGGGTCCCTGAGACCTTTTCAAGGGGTCCTCTGAGTCAGAACTATTTATTCTTATTTGCATGAGTCTATGTACGGTAGGCTTTCCAGAGGCTCTCTGTGTGTGATATCTTAACAGATTGAATGCCATTAAAAAGATTTATAAAAATGTAGAACACTGCCACCCTTTTCATTATTTTTTTTGGTTGTTTTTAAAAATGTAGTTATTTTCCATTAAACAGTGTTGTTTGTGTTAATATGTAATGGGTTTGTTGTTGTTTTAAGATGAATTCATATATACTTCAAAAAATTTCTCCATTTTAATTTCTAATTTGATAAATACTGATAGATATAATCTCAATAAACAGTAACTCTTTAGGTCTTCCTGAAATCAAAAAGTTTAGAAACCACTGATCAAGGTAATTAATGAGGGAATTCCCTGGCGGTCCAGTTAGGACTCTGTGCTTTCATTGTGGAGGGTGAGGGTTCAGTCCCTGTTCGGGGAACTAAGATCCCACAAGCCATGTGGCGTGGCCAAAAAAAAAAAAAAAAAAGTAATTAATAAGCAATTTGTCAAGTTTAATACACTAAAGCCAGATTAATGGCTTTATCTCAAGTATCCTAATTGAGAGCCTTAAGATCTGCATTCTTTTATTTATTTGTTTGTTTATTTATTTTTGGATGCGGTGGGTCTGCATTGCTGCGTGGGCTTCTCTCGTTGTGCTGAGCGGGGGCTACTCTTCATTGCGGTGCATGGGCTACTCATTGCAGTGGCTTCTCTTGTTGCGGAACATGGGCTCTAGGCGTGCAGGCTTCAGTAGTTGTGACACGCAGGCTCAGTAGTTGTGGCGCACGGGCTTAGTTGCTCCGTAGCATGTGGGATCTTCCCCGACCAGGGCTCGAACCTGTGTCCCCTGTGTTGGCAGACGGATTCTTAATCACTGCACCACCAGGGAAGCCCCAAGATCTGCATTTTTGAATGGTTTTAAATCAGGTGCTTTCTCTCTGATGTTTAACCTACCATATCTGTTTCACAAGATTGTTTGAATGCAGTTGGAATAGATAGGAAAAGTGCTTTTAGGTTTTGGCTTTAAAAGATGTCATGTAGGGCCTCCCCAGTGGCGCAGTGGTTGAGAGTCTGCCTGCCGATGCAGGGGACACGGGTTCGTGCCCCGGTCCGGGAGGATCCCACATGCCACAGAGCAGCTGGGCCCGTGAGCCATGGCCGCTGAGCCTGTGCGTCGGAGCCTGTGCTCCTCAACGGGAGAGGCCACAACAGTGAGACGCCCGCGTACTGCAAAAAAAAAAAGATGTCATGTAAATATCATTAGACCGTGGGAAAGTAGAGAGTTACTAAAAGCATTGGCTTCTTTTTAGGATACGTGTTATAATCTGTCCACTGTAAGTGGGTTAATAATGCGGCAGTCAGTATCTCTGGCTATTAAACCACGTCTCATTTTGACTGTTAATTCTTAAGTCATTCGGCAGCTTTTGAAATACCTGGAAGCTTTCATTTTCATGCATTGATTAAACACCAGATTTATTTAAAAATTGAAGTATACTTGGTTTATAATATTGTGTTAGTTTCAGGTGTACAGCAAAGTGACTCAGTTTTATTTTTTTTCAATTATTTTCCATTATAGGTTATTACAAGATATTGAATATAGTTTCCCTGTGCTACACAGTAAATCCTTGTTGTTTATTTTATATATGGTAGCGTGCATCTGTTAATCCCATACACCTAATTTATCCCTCCCCACTTTCCCCTTTGGTAACCATAAGTTTGTTTTCTATTTCTGTGAGTCTGTTCCTGTTTTATAAATATGTTCATTTGTACTATTTTTTAGATTCCATGTATAAGTGATATCATATAATAGTTGTCTTTCTCTGTCTGGGTTACTTCACTTAGTATGATAATCTCTGGGTCCATCCATGTTGCTGCAAATGGCATTATTTCATTCTTTTTTATGGCTGAGTAATATTCCATAGTAGATTATATACCACATCTTCTTCATCTGTCGATGGACATTTAGGTTGCTTCCATGTCTTGACTGTTGTGAGTAGTGCTGAAATGAACATTGGAATGCATATGTCTTTTCCAATTAGAGTTTTTTTCAGATATATGCCCAGGAGTGGGATTGCTGGATCATATGGTGACTCTATATTTAGTTTTTTGAAGAACCTCCAGACTGTTTTCCACAGTGGCTGCACCAATTTACATTCCCACCAACAGTGTAGGAGGGTCCCCTTTCTCCGCATCCTAACACCAGATTTTAATGTTGGATTTGCAAGTCTAAAAGAAGGCAGACTCTAACCTTTGATTGATATAAGCTCATAAGATTTAAATATCTTTCCACCTATCGCTGAGGGAAAATATTAAGTAATATTAAAATGTTACCTCTGTTTTTATTCACAGTTGGGGCTAGACTTGGAAGAACTGGAGGAAATAGAAGAGGATGCCGGCCTGGGGAACGGAGGCTTGGGGAGGCTGGCAGGTAACCCCAGGCTCCTGTCCAGGACAGACCTTTCCTGACACAGTGCCTTGGTCAGAGAGCAGCACGTGGCAAGGCCAAGATCAGCCATGCTCCCAGCACTGGTCCGTGGGGATAGATTGGTCCCTCAGAGTGGATGGGACACTGTGTCCTCTGGGTCAAAATCTTTGCCACCAGTAGGGGAAAAAAATGCAAATTATATATTCTCTTTCACACAAAGGGCGCTTCATAATTATGGTGACCAGGCTTGCCAGTATTGGGGAACTGGTGCCAGGAGGGGTTTGCAATATACCAACCACCTCCATAGCCAGTAACTGGGAGAAGGACAGAGGGCTAGAAACACACACGCACAATTTATGAATGTAGCCCAGCGTAAAGCAACTGTTCCTGCTTTACTGCAGTAAACAGATTGCTCTAAAATAGCAGAGCTGTTTCTCTGGGAGCTACTGCTCCTTTGGGCCACCTATTTGAGAATATACCCAGTTTGAAGTTTGTGGGGGTTTTTTCTGTTTTAATTATTTTCGCCAGCCTTTATGAGGGGGAAGGAGCTGGGTTAAGAACTTGGAAGTGGAAACAGCAGTCACAGTGAGATTTGATGTCACTGTGTCCTTCAAGGCTTTTGGGCACAGTGCTTCTGGAGCAGAGATGATCAAGTTCTGTGCTGCCCTTGTGTGTACGGGGCCCTAAAGTGATACACTTTGCATTACTGCCCCTTTTGAGAGCTGTCATTTTGTAAAGGGAACAAATGCCCTAAAATTTATCTGGGTGAGTTGTGTGTATGTGTTTATGTTTTCAGAATTTAAGTTAAATTCTTCAGAAATTATAAGCGCAGCGTATGTTTCTGTCCAACACAGCAGCACCCGGCTCTAGGTTAACCCTCGGCCAGGCGTGCCCCGCCTCCAGGGGAAAGGCCGTGTGTGCCCCACTGGCGGGTGTGGGCTCTGTGTGGCCTGCGAAGGTGAGGTCACACGCACCACGCTAAGCCGTCGCTTCCCGCTGCAGATGGCGTTACAGCGTCCAGGCCGGCAGGCAGAGGGCAGCCCCTCGGGCTTCGGTCCCCTTCGCCCTGACGGCATTCCGTTCAGCGTGGTCATCTCCCCACTTAGTCCTTGCTCAGTCAGTAAAAACTGAGGTAAAAACCCAAGCTCGAGCGAAGCTCCAGGCCGCCGGCCGCCGGCGTGTCAGCTCGTGGGCCGTTCCCGCCCCCGCGGGTCCTCAGGCCGCTCAGGCTGCTTCGCGTCCACTCCAGGCACCTTTCCTGCCACTGGGCGGCGCCACCGGCCTTCCCTCTGGACTCGTCTGGGCCTCTCAGCTTCCACGGCTCCCCTTGCCGTGCAGACCCGGGACACCCCCAGCCTGCGGTAGCTCGTGTGCGGCGTCCCTCCCGCGACAATGATTTCCTCAGAGCGAGAGCCCAGGCCTTAGTTTGTGGGTCTTCTTGTTGCTCCTCAGCAGAGGGCCTGACACCCCCAGGTCTGTGCATGTTTGGTAAATTGGCATGTGTCTTATGTGCTGGTGTTTCGTCGTTAAAATTTTGTGTTCTTTTTAATCCACAAGTTTAATGAGTCTGCCTTCTGAATCTTTATTCAAATCATGGTGGTTTGCTTTCAAGACGTTTTGATCGGAGCAAGGGCTCCATTTGGAGGCCCCTTCCGGGGGCCCTGGTGGCACTTTGGCACCTGGGTATTTGGTGCTGTGGGTGCTGAAATGTACATTTGCAGGCCCCACTTCTGTGCCCTCTTTACCAGTATGTGGGCAGATGTTTTGTGATGTTGCTTGGATTTCAAGTAGAACGTGCGAGGGTGGGGAGGCCTGCAGCCTGAGTGAGGGTCCCTAAGAGAACGTTGGCAGGAGGGGACAGTGTGTTGAGATGAGCTGAGTTTGGCAGTGTCCTCTGTCGGGTTCGTCCCTCTTCCCACACCCCCAGGTAGCCCCCGTGTTGATGTTGTCTTGTTCTGGCCCCGGGCTCTCAGGCCGAAGGGCATCAGAGTGGGGTTCCATTTTCCTTTTCATGAGACCTGAAGGTGACCGGTCAGCACTGGGCCCCTGCCTGACGCCCTGGGGGCCGGCCCTCCGGCACCTACTTGACTTGGCGTCTGGGCCTTGGCTCCAGAGGCCTTGGGTCTACTGATCGTCTTCGATCCCAAGAAGTTCTTTGTGTTTGGACTTTCAGCCTGCTTCCTTGACTCGATGGCCACCTTGGGCCTGGCGGCGTACGGCTATGGAATCCGCTATGAGTTTGGGATTTTCAACCAGAAGATCGTCAATGGCTGGCAGGTGGGTGCGAATTCCTTCCTTTGCTCACTTGCGGCTCTCGTGCGCATGAGAAAATAGCCAGGCACCGTCAGTTCTGTGTTTGGACTTTCTGCTCCTCCTGGAGAGGCTGCGTGCCGGTCCTCGGCAGGGCAGAGGGGGGCAGGTGGGCAGTGCTGGGAGTTCTGGGCACTCCATGCTTTCCACATCGTCCCCACGGCCGGCAGTGCCCGTCGCCCACATGTGCTCATTGCACACGGCTTCTGTGTGGCGACAGGACGTCTGGTGGGCTGGGGCCAGAGCCCAGCTGGGCCTCACAGGAGACACTGTGGGTTGAGGACGCCACCAGCTGGTGTTGTTTTCTGTCGTCTCTCACAGAGCGAAGGCACCCCCCAGCCCAACCCCACCGCAGAGGAGGATTGGCCTGGAGTCGCTAGGAGAACAGCTATTGCAGGCTTTGCTCCCACCTGCCCTCGCTGACACCAGCGAGGTGGTGGCGTCCTGTGGGGTTAGGGGCTGGACTCTGCAAAGCAATGTGGCTCTTAGGAAGAATGAGCCTCAATTCTAAAGCGTCAAGCAGAGAAGTAACACGGTCAAGACCCTGCTGGTAAACGGGGGGACTCAAAACGCAGTCCCACCTTCCTTCTCTTAGGTGAGGTGGGCGTTTCCCCTCACTTCGGCATTTCAGAAAGGAAGGCAGCACTCTTCCACTTGGGTGGAGAATAGTTTAAATAATTTGGGGTCTAAAAGTCACAGATAAAGCAGGGCTGGAGTTAGGATCAAAAAGCTGGTAACAGGAAAGTCGTACAGTCTGAACGAAGAAGCTAATGATCGGGGTGATGGAAGTGTCCTCTGTCTTGATGGGATTTGGGTCACACAGGTGTGTGCAATTGTCGGAACTCACCAATGTTGGCCTTAAGATGTATGCATTTCACTGTGCGTCTGTTAACCTAAAAAATAAACACTGTGATGGACTGTCCTTAATGACATGCCTGCTGAAGTGTTCAGGGGAAGAGTGGACAGATGTCTGGGATGAACTGCTCACTTTGAAATGCATCAGAAAAGTAATGGATGGATGGAAGGAGACGTGGTTATCAAGTATAGCAAGATGGAAGCAGTGACAGAGCCTAGGTGGAGGGTGTGCAGTTCACTGTCAATTCCTTGGCATTTCTGTGTGTTTGAAAACGCTCATAATAAAACGTTAGCCAAGAAAATTATGGCCAAAAGGAAAAGGAAACAAAACAGATTTGTAGCCACTGGTTAATTTATAGAAATACTCCCTGTGACCTTGAAAGGAGACATGCACTTTTCCTCCTACCACCTTCTGGGTGATTTTAGTCACAGTTCTTTTTGTTCTTTTTTTTTCTTTTTCTTTTTTTTTTTTTATTTTTTGGCCACACCTCGCTGTATATGGGATCTTAGTTCCCCAAGCAGGGATCGAACCTGCAACCCCTGCATTGGCAGTGCGGAGTCTTAACCACTGGACCTCCAGGGAATTTCCTAGTCACAGTCATTTATGTGAGTGTTTCTGTCAGATGTGAGCCAGCCTTTGTACGTGTGTGGTCTGTGGCCCATTCTAGCTCTTTCGTAGTCGAGGCGATGTGTGTGTTTGTAAGACAGAGACTCTGAGGCTCCTCCCTGGCTGGTGGGTGTTACGGTCGTAAGGAGGAAGGTTTTGGTGGTGGTTTCTGTCTCTGTCTGTTTGACCACAGACACTTCTTCCTTCTGGTTCCCTGTTCCTGTGCCTCTTGCCATCATGCGTAACAATTTAAAGACAGTCCTAGGTTGATAGGCCGGTGGTAAACTTGCCAACTCCCACGCTTCTGTCAAGGGAGCTGCTCAGTCAGAATGCTTTTAGCAGAGTTTAGCTGTAGCACAAGTAAATGTGGGCAGTGGTCACAAAGCAGCATTGGTGGCCAACGGGGGCCACAGACCAGCCTTCCTATCAGAGAAGGGGCTCCAGAAGGGAGACCCCCTTGCCTCATGCACTTGGGAAGATGCTGCTTCTGCAGACAGCTCATTGAACTGCTCTGTGGAGAAAGCCAGGCTCTGATGTTGGAATCTCACTAACGTACAGGAGGTCAGAGGCAGGACCCGTCCTGTGATGAGTATCTGCCTGCACCAGGCAGAACAGTCCTGCGGGGAGTTCTGTGGAGATGGGCACAGTGAAGCAGTAACCTCAGCCACGTCACTGTCCTAAAAGCATGACCCAGATGCTCCTTCTGGGGACTTGACTTCCTTCTGTCTGTGACTTGGCCGTCCTGGACGTGTGGTGTAGACAGG